>NC_135389.1:15470167-15770167 GCF_051989625.1 Stigmatopora argus | reverse complement strand
ATTGGGATTACCCGGGGTACATTCCCCCTATCATAAAGAGAAAGAGGGAATATATGCGCGTCCCCCTTCTTTTTTCTTGGGATTCAGTAAGCTCTCTGTCAATGCTTGTGGGATTGAATTGCCTTTAGATCGCTCCCCTTCATTCCATGGAATGATCTCAGATCTAATTTAGCGGGCAGCTCAGGATCCAAAGTATACAAGGCCAACTCTCCTCTGCATAGAATGTGTGAAATAGATAGAACGAGCCATCCCTCAGATGTGCCCAAGTAATCTCCAGCCAGCGCTGGTCCGGCAGGCTTCGCCCCCTAAAGGGATTGATGCGGTGTCAGAACCTTTGGCTCCGGGGGTCATCCTCTCTTCTCGCCCCGGCCCAATCGGACAAAAGCCGAATTTCTTTCCCCTACGCTATTCGTTTCTCCTTTTATTTCCTCTCCTTGAATTCATCAGCCGGGGGAGAGAGCCATGAGACGTGAATGAAACATTTTCATTAGAAGGGAGGAGGAGAACGAGGCCAGATCTGATCTGAGCCAGTGACATCCCAACCCTTTTTTGTTTCCTCCTCCTTCTTCTTCTTCTTCTTCTCACTTGCCCCAGCTGTCACTCGGCAGAGGCTGATTGAAATCAGCACCGTGTCACGGCCGTCATATCTCCACCAGACATAAAACATGCAGAAACATCAATAAGCAACAGGCCACTGACAGCTTTCAGGCGACGACGGTGGGGACGAGGGGAAGGTTAGGGCTCTCGGGGGTGTACGTCGCCGCGTGCGGTTGAAGTGTCGTCTTCAGGCTTCGCCGAATACAAGATAAAGTCTGTCGGGTTATCGCCCGGTTCAAGTTGCTTCTCGGACAGCTTGGGCCACGGGGACGCAACCTGTCAGACAAACCTTGCATGTGCGCTGTTTGCCAGGATACTTGATTTTCAGTGCGTGGGAAATGGTTTCAGTTTGAAAGGTATGTCGTGTGTATGAGTCGCTATTAATGTGCGCAACACATCCTACCGGAAGTCAGACGGGGTTAATTCACTGATGAGGTTTGATGAGACATGCTATAGAGGTGCAAACACTAAAGAACCTAATCACTTTTATTAAATGGCTGACTAGGACTTTACATGGCAAAATAAAAAAGTGGCATAGAAACATCGCATTGGTGTAAAATATACACTTTCCTCACCTCATAATCTGTGTGGGTGTGTATACATATTTTTAAAATCTTTTTACTACATTTCTAATGTCCCATGAAGCTACCGTGTAGATTTGCCAATTGATACTCTGTAAGTATTACAATAAAAAAAGTAATATTATAGGTATTTAAATTCCAACATTCCTCTTGCTTAAATGGAAAGCACGAATTGGGTTATTTCTGGATATATAAATTGAAAACACAATGCAAATAGAATATAACCAAGTCAATGTTCGCAAATATTCATTTATTTTTGTGGTTTATTACACAGAAGATCATGCAAGCTCGGGAGAAACTTTGGTGGACAAAAATAAGAAGAAAAACCATTTTCAAAATGGATTAGGTATATTTTTGCAGGAAAAGTTAAAATGATTTGAGCTTTTTTTAGGTTTAAAAAAAATCTATGTAAGGTATACAATTGGAAGACTATGTCACAATCATAAAACTTGTCGTTCTGTTTTTCCGGTCAAATGAAGCACAGTAAGTAGTTTTGTGTTTAAAAAAAATCTCTATAGATATTTAATACCGAATAATGTATGGAATAGTAGAAGACTGTTCTACATGGTAATGGACGAGCCACCCCCATTTGTGTGCGTATTTAATTGACTAATGGGCGGTAAAGGTTGGCATAGCGTGACACCTCCTCTTGCTGCTTGCTTATGAGCTGAAGTTTGTAGCCTGGAAGGGAGTGCCAAGTACCGTATTCACCTGGTCATTGCTTCGCTCCAGCTACCTGTAAATAAGACTAGTATTGAATGTGACAGAGTTTGGGGGGATGCAACAATCTATCTCCTAAAAAAAATAATTAAAAAAAGAAAAAAGAGAATATCAAATGTGGCCATTATTTCTTTCTTTCTTTCTTTTCTTTTCATCTGTGAGTTCTAACTAGTGGTGCCTTGCAGCACTCCTCCATATTCTCCTCCATCTGCCTCCTGTCCATTGATCAGCCTTCCAGGGGGCATCAGTCTGTTTAACATCTGCTACGAGTTGTCGAGGCTCAGGTAACTCTGACGCTTATTGATCTTTACGTCCACCTGCAGCAACATCTGTTTGGCCGCATCGTCCTTTTTGTCAGCGCTCGTTTGCCTCGGCTGGTGAGTCCACTTTGACTCCCTCTCGCAAAGGACTACGCGCCTCTGTTCGCGCGACTGTTTACATTGTTCCCGTAATGAAGAGGAAATCAACCATTCCAGAGTGGGTGTACTGTGAAAAAAAATAAACTGTATATTATTTCTAGTTGACTTTTATTCATAAGGAAATAGTTGAGGGTTAATTTAGTGGGTGTTTATTTCTCTGGGGCTGAAAATTCTGTGACAGAATAATATATGACCATTTTAATAAGCAATGTGTTGTTTTATCATAGTCACTAATGCAAAAATTAATTTGGTTGAAATCATTTAAAATAAACATCAAAATGCAAAGATGTGTTATTAATTATTTTTTACATGTTTATGAAATTAGACAGGTAATTTACATATTTGGTTGAAATTAGGTTTTAAAATTGGATCTAGGTTATGCTACATCCATCATAAAACAAATGTTATTGAATTGACTGTGAATCATTGTTCCTTTTTCATTTTTTCAAATACTTGGTTCAAATCATTAAAAATATATACATATATTTTCATATACTATCATTATATCAGTCACATACATCAAGAATTCTGTTAAATTCATATTAGAAATGAATTGGGTGGAAAATTGTGGAAAACTAAGTGTACATAAATATGTATGTTATTATATACAGCATTATAGTATAAGTAAAATAGTTTGAATAAGAAATTACATATTAATTTTAACAATGGAACTACCCCCCAAAAATATCCACTGCCACACACAAATGGCTTCATTGCATATGTACCACTAATATGAATAAAAGTATGATATTAAGCCAAATATACTGGTGTTCTGAAAACCATCCTTGAATTAGTCTGCATAGCTCCAAAGAGCGAGAGGGAAGAAAAACAGCAGCCACTCCTGAGCTTGTTAAATTTGCTCTTTTGCACACAGAGTGCAGGTTGGTTCATTTCAATTTTTGATTTCAAAAGCTATCAAATACACCTCGCACGAGGAAATCAATTTTCCCAGATGCCCCGGCTTTTATAGCGAAAAGAACGTCCGCCATTGGGGGAGCCGCCCCAGTCACGTGACCCAGTCAGAGATTAGTCGAGCAAGGCCGCGTTACCGCCACCTCAATTACGCTCTGCCTCTTGTCATTTACCTCCAGAACACCTCATTCATATTTTATTCATGACAGACTCTGCGAGATTAATTGTTATATAGATGACTGAAACAGGCTGCTTATTATTTCCTGTAATTTAGTATGCAAAAACAAAGATTAAAAGTGCATTTTCATCATCAAAGAATTCCTTCAAAACAATATGATGCAGGTAACATTGAATTTAATTACCAGGAAGACAAAGATGAGCACCCGCGGTTTAATTATTTGTGTGTGACAAGCAGTGAGTTTGGGTGTTTCGACGCATCAAAAATATTATCAGTGGCTGTCTTTCATGGGCATATCACATGCAGAATGAGGCCAGTTTGATCACAACATTACACTCGCAATTATAAACTTTTAAATATGTGCAGACCGGGTTGAGGAAAAAAAAATCATCTAAAATTCCATTTTGATACATTTTTTCCAATTGTTGAGAGCAACGTCTCTCGCTGTGTTTGAAATCACATTTTACAATCTCATTAAATCCATTTGAAAAATGCATTTCTGTGGTTGTTGCTCAGAAACAAACCCAACCATTCTTTTTAGAAAAAAGCAATTTGGGAATCTATTTAGTAATCAAAGACTGCTTCAACCCCGGCAATTGTAAAAGAGGCAATTTGCAGCCATATCATGAGATTATATCCATTAGACAGTCGTGTGTAGTGTGTGTGTTATTCTATGGTGTGTTCCCATGACAACTGTTTTAGGGCGAGGCCTCGGTGGAAAACCGAGCTCAGCTGTCATCGCTTCACCTAAAAGCTTTGTAATTGCTCTCATTTGCATAGCACAATTAAGTGTGTTAGCTCACAGCAAGAACAATCAACCTCCACTAAAGACGGGGACGTTATAATTATTATATCAGTCGATTGCGAGAAACACGTCACTGATGAGCCTGTCAAGCGCAATTCCTCGACTCTGTGCAAACATGCACACATTTACGCGCCCATGGAGCTGCTTGGAAAATCTAGAAAAAAAAGGCATGACCCTATTCTTCACGGCGCTAGATCCCCGCCAGGCTAAAATTTGGTGAAATGTTACAATAATTTCATATACACAACATTTTCAGGGGGGGGGGGGGGGGGGGGGGGGTGATCTTAGGTAGCAGGTACGATTTTCTGCTGAGGAATTTGCACACGCATACAGAATCGTAATATCGTATCGGATTTCCAAAAATTAAAACTCTACACACCAAAAGGGGCAGAAGTCACAACTACTCTTGTAGTGTATGTTGTAGTGCTGAAAAGGACCTGTATAAGGCAACAAAACAGATTTAAAGTGTACTATTGTCGTTCTCACTGTTCATGAGTAGATCATGAGGAAAAACAGGATAACCACGGAACAAACTGTTAGAGAGATGGTGCGAGTATTGGAGTGAGTGTGGTAGTCTATATTTTGCCATCTTTGATGGCAAAGAAGCCAAAATGATCAAGTTTGGCCTCATTGTTAGTTTGTTTGTAGACTGCTTTACTCTATAAGCTTATTTTATTATATGTGATGTCAGAATGTGAGTGTCAGGACTGAGCTATTGTCTAATGTCTATTGTCCTTTTTTGTGTTTGGCTGTTGTCCAGGTTGTTCAGTAGATAGCTGTTCTGTATACCCTTCTTTTGCATCATTGTTGGTGTACCAAATGCTGTGTCCTGTTGCGTGAAACACATTTTGCATTTGCGTTTGATCTGGCGCCATTTTGATCTAGCAGCCCTCTTGGTCATTGTCGACCGAAGCCTCGGAAAGGTTACGTGCACACGCCGTGCTCATCATTGTTTCTTTTCCCCTCCTCAGAAGCCCGGCAGTCGGTAATGAAGAGCTCTTGAACTGGCGGGCGGAGACGCTGTGAGACGATAGTTCAGCAGGACGCCCTTTTTGGCACTGTGGGATGGTAACACACACACACATTCATAGTCCGCAGACAATGTTTGATAAAGCGCAGATTTTTTTTCCAGTTGTTCCTCTGTTTATTCTGGGGGGTAACAGCCTTGACATGTCGCTATGCAGCATTTTCAAAGAGGCGCCCATGAAAGCAGGTGTTTCTAAGCTTTATTAGCAAGCCTGTGATCACATGCTGCAGCACATCTTTGCCTCCAGGGCCCTGCCGTGTAATGGAGGGACCAAATAGCAAGCACTCTCCGCACAGCCTCCCCCTAACATAAACTGCTCAAAGACCCGCATCAATTTTAATTTGTATTTATCCTGTTGATGCCCCCTCCCTTTTTCCCTCACAAATTATAGCCATCATAGCTGTGATACCAGCAGCCCACGCGGCGCACTATCAGAAAATTAGCGCGCTGCACAACCAGTGGCGGGTTCAAGGTGTCACAACACAATTATGCCACGGCAACGACCTGACTAGCTGTGACTGGTTGGTGATTTGGTGACAACTAAGCCGGGGGGCTACCATGTAAGTCACATGCAGGGGCTACATTTACTCTCCTTTGTGAATTCATTTTTGAAATCAGACAAACTACATTGGAGTGATTATTCTTTGAATGTACTGTGGTACAAATAATTAGAGATGGATGCTATTTATCTTGTCATTTTTCCCTAAATAGTTAGTGTAAATTATTTATTTATTTTTATTATCCTCTATAATCATTGGAATTTTAATTGACCAATAAGGAGATAGGGGGTAAATTGGTTATTTTAGTGTCTACAACTAGGTAAGAAAATCTGTCTGATAATCTATCGCTATATTTTACGAAAGATAAAAGAGAATAAAATATTTGTAATACAATGAAACTAACATGCTACATTTCCAATAAAAACTTTAATATTTATTATATCTATTTTTGGTTCATCATTTTGGCATCATATTATTGGAAGTATCCAATCTTTCAAGTAATTGTGTTTATTTAGTCATTCGTTTCACTTAAATGCAACCTTTTCGAGCAGTCTATTCCCATTCTACTTCATGTTTGACTTGACTGGTCTATCAGAAAACACATAAACCTTTGTAGACCTGATTTGACTGCTGTCTGTGTGTCATTAATAAAATGAAGCCATCAAGGAGAAGTTTAAAACGCTGCTGTGGTAGGTGGCAGCTCACGGTGACTTTCAATCCAGCCCTAATCCTTGTGTCTCATAAAACTTAAGAGCGCAAAAATGAAGGGAATCTACTCGCCGTGCTCTCGGTGTCAAGCCATTAGGCTGTGTGAAATGAGGTGCCACTCATCGCTCCTAAAGCCTCCATACAGCGGACACGATGCTAAAATACCATATAGGCTCAACGCTGTCAGGCGGACGGAAACGTAATTGTGCTGTGATGGTCGTAGTCCACCCGCCAATATCCAGTCACAAAGGTAAAATGAGGAGCCACTAGTCAAAATAATCCACTCCATGAATTTCTGAGAGATTATAGGGGAACGTACGGCTTTGAAAGACACAGTGGCAGCTTTTCTCCATGCCTACTCGGAGAAAAAAAAGTTGTCAAATTAGAAATATGGAAAATGTGTTTAGATTACGCCCAAAATATCCTGCAATACTTCATCATGTAAAATTATATAGATGTCTGTTGTCATATAGGATGGATGGATGGGTGAATGGTGAATGGGTGAATGTGTGGATGGGTGAATGGATGTGTGGGTGGATGGATGGATGGATGGATGGATGGATGGTTGGATGGTTGGATGGATGGATGGATGGATGGATGGATGGATGGATGGATGGATGGATGGATGGATGGATGGATGGATGGATGGATGGATGGATAGATGGATGGATGGATGGATGGATGGATGGATGGTTGGATGGATGGATGGATGGATGGATGGATGGATGGATGGATGGATGGATGGATGATGGATGGATGGATGAATTTCACTATGCTGGTGAGTGTCTGTTGGTTGTGTAAGGATGGATGGAAGGATGGATGGGTGATACTTATTGACTTGGCAAATTAAGAGATTACAAGCAATGAAACTGGTGTATGAATTGCAACTGTATTTGTTGTCGTAAATGTAGTTAGTATGTGTGCCTTTAAGTGTTATGGCCTAGCGAGGATTTCGAGGTGGGTCAGTTAGACTGTGTGTGAGTGATGGCAAGCAGCAGTTCCCTATTATTGTTCTGTTTTCTTGTGTTTGAATCGGTAAAAATCTGATAGGCGTATATTTTGATTGTTTCCACCAATTTTACTTTATTCCTACGGCATCCTCATCTCAATCTCATTAAAATGTCAATTGTTGGCTTGCAGCATGAAGCGAAATTTTGACGACCCCAAGGCATGGAACTTAAAATGTAAGTCATGGCCTTTGAAAGCAAAGGTATTACTGAATCAGTTATAATATACTTTGTTACTGGTTTCAAAGTAGTCTAAACTGCAGTTGTTGACAGTTGTTAACTATTAACTTATTGAGTAGGGTTACTTAAGACCAACTTCAATTGTATTTCCTTTAAATATATTGAATGAACTCAACTCTAAGGCACACACAGACTCTGTGAAGCGAGGGTCCACGGGGGAATAAATAGACCCCCCACCCCCCTGGGCACAGTTGTGCTGGAGTGAGTAATGAGGCGGGCTGTTTCCAGCACGACTGATGGAGGCACCTATTAACAGGCACGCTTCAGGGTATCTCCAAGCTGCCCAATGGAAATGGGATCTGAAAGAAGCATGTAAAATGTGTTTTCCCATCCAAGTGACACTTATTAGCTTTATTTCCTCCTCATTGTTGCCGGCATCCCACCTCTGGATAAATCCAGCTTGCGGTACACATTTATTGTTTGACTCCTATTTAAATTTATTTAATTATGATTTTAGTTGGATTGTGCTTCCAACTCTCTGTCGCCTTCATAACAAATTTACAATACTTTTAGGAAGGATCACACCTTCCTTTCAAAGCAATTACATGACCAGATATTTGTAACGTATCTATGATTCCCGGGTTTTGAAGACCAAATTTTTTTGAACAATTGCACTTTTTTTTCCAAAAGGTTCAAGACCCAAGTTGTTGCCATTACAATTGATCGCGAGATGTCCATATTCCATCCGACGTCGAGAAAGTTGGGGAGACAAACCGAAAGGGAGCGCTGACGTGCCACATGGTGAGATGCCAAGGTACTTGGAGGCCAAGCCAAAGAGATGGTTTTCTGGATTTTGCTCGTTTCCAGAAAATTTGCTTGCATAATTAAACAATTTCTCTCATGGCGATGCTCATATAGTGATAAACTTGTAAGATGCTTGTATCATGAGTGTCCATTGTATTCCTATTATGAAAATGTTTACTGACATTTAACCGTACGGTATCCAAATTGTCAAATGATCTTGCACACTAGCAATTTGAAATTACAAGAAAAAAGATTATGAGAATGACCGATATAAAGACGTATTATTCTTAAAATTATTTTTTATTGTTCCTGCTTTGGAATTTAATGCATGTAGTTTTTATATAGTTTTATTATAACCCTTCTAAGTTTCAATAAAAACCTCATCTATGTCCGAGCACAGTTTAAGTGAAAAGCATGCTTTACGATCTGTGGACTAACATCAAGCGCCTCAATGTGATTAGACATCTGATTCTATTGCACCCTCTTTGTTATTCAGAGAGAGTTTTGCCATTGGCGAAGGTGCCAAATACTGAACGTAACCTCCCGTCCCTCCCAACCTTCGCAATGAATATTTTATATGCAAATTTCTCATCAGGCCTGGCTTTGGAGCACTACTCCCCAACTCCACCCCCCAAATGTGAGCACTACTTCATGATTCCACCCGTGTCTAGTCACCAGGTTTATTTATTTATTGGACAGAGTCAATAGGGGGCATCCTTCATCTATCGAAACCAAACATCAGAAAATGTTTCATGCTATTCGCCCTTTTTTTCCATTTGTCGTTGTCACTCTGCCCAGATCATGATACCTGTCCAACCTTAATCAACAAGAGAAGAGATAAAGAAGTAGCAGGTGACCCTCCAGCCAATTGGACTCAGTCAGAGAGTCCGGCAGCGGCATGGTGCGCTGCAATCTGTAGAGCAGATGGCTCCAGAGAGCGGCAGGTCCCAAGCTGGCTGCCTTCGAGCTGCTCCGATTAATACCTTGCTATATCACAGACTTGGTCATAGTCTGGGCAAAAACTCACAGGCCTCGTTCACAAAAGAACAATAGCTCCCGACTGGCTGGCTTGCTTGCTTGTTTTGTGATCTTTCTGTCCCAGGTGGCAAAATGTTTGCTGCTATGCTGTGTGCCCTTTGCGGCCCTCAATGGTAGACACTGTTTATTTTCTCCTTGGATAACATTAGACCGCCAAAGGCTATGTGTAGACACAGCTCTAATAGACTGATACATATGAAGTACAGCGTGTTTGTGTATGACTATACATTGTATTGAATGGGGTGGGATTTGATTGCACAAAACAAATTATATAATTTTTAATTAATTTACCCATATTTTTAACAATAAAATAGCTTTTTTTAGCTTATGGTAATGAGATAAAAGACACTGATGTGAATGTTATCTTTGAAAAACACATTTGTTTTGATTTCAACTCAAAACTAGAAAAAAAAATATAGAGCCGAAATTCAACATCTCTGAAGTTAAAGTTACATTTCAGGTCTTTATTTCCACCAGAAGAGTAAGTCTTTAGGAGAGAAAAGCCTTGTATATTTAAATTTAAGATACAAATATATCGCATGAAAAATGTGATTAAAATTTCAAAATCAACACCTGTGTTTTCCATCCAGCCTCGTTAGAGAAAACACATAATTATTGATCATTCAAACCACAGTCACAATTTTGCATGATATTACACTGATTTTATTGGTGGTCAATAAACATTGACTTGACTTTTCTTGCCCTACCTATTCGTTTTGTTTTTTTCTTTTTTTTCTTTCCATCAGTCACAGGAAGGTAGAGCAGAATGCACATTCCTTCTTTCCTTCCTCATCCTATCTGGATTCATTGTGTATGAAGAGTGGCAGGCAGCAGAGTGACAGACTGCCCCCAGAGATGACACCTGTCACTGAGGGGAGCGCTGCTAATCTACAAGCCTCATTTTGTTTGAACTATATGTCACCTTGCCGTCAAATCCTCCTCTGCTCAGCCGCTTGCCAGTTTTTTCCCCCTCCCCACTACTTTTCGGCCCAATCTCTCGGCAGGGTGTACTAGAGAGAAAAGCAACATCATGAGCCTCACTGATGGCTCTGAAATGTCCCCACTACTTCACAATAAGTGTATCCTAATAAATGCCCCATCAGTTGTTTTAAAAGTGTACTAACTAACTAACTAACAATAATAGCAGCTTCATTAACAATCATTACTTGTTATCATCTATAAGTGCCTCTCACTCAATAACCTCGCTTTCTTTCTTTCTGATTTAAAATGTAAAAAAATATTAGTGATGACTGAAACACAGGACTGTATGTAATACTATCAATAATACAATCAAGTAAATCAACTACAAGCAAAATCCTAATACCGGTTGCGGAAGTTGGTTTTAAATATGGTCTGTCATTTTTATTATTTAATGATAATAACTTCTTTGTAACATTTTCTGACCCTATTTTTCCTTTTTTTCATATAGCGAATGGTTGTTTGTGTTGTTAGAGCAGAAAAAAAAACTACTTATTGAGAATGAAAATTAATAACCTTGTTAGGTAACAGTGGCTGGGGTAAAGTTCCTGTTTGATTAAATCGTAGGATGTAAAAGTCAGTCAAAACAAAATGCTTTGCGTGGGCAAAGCAAAAACAAAGGTATTCAGACAGAGCATAGCCATTCCAAGTGAACATGTTGTGGCAGGTTTTCTTGTAACAGCTATATGATTGTTGTTCCTTCTTGCATAAATACAGTACATAATGTTTAAGCTTATCTACATTTCCCAAATTTTATTCAAAGTCCCTGTAAGGTGAAAATATGTCTTTTATATTGGACACACTACAGATAAGAATGTCATTATAAACCTAAAAAGAGGCTTGAAAATGGTCAAATAAAAAAATAAAAAATAAAATCAAAGCCCCCTCCTCACTCTTGAACATTGAGGGTGTGTCCAATTAATGCACGCCCTGCTGGACTGTCAACTCTCAATTCAATAGATGCAAAGGACTTGAAAAACGGAATGCACCTTGGTGTTATGTTTTAAATATTTCTTGTAATTAATTGGTTACTTTTGAATGTGACGCAGATTTTGAGTCAGCTATTGTTATTCCATATCACTCAAGAATTCACTTTGTCTTAAATCACCTTTGTGAATTCCCACCTTGGTTGCATATAAGTGCTAATTTGTATTTCAAATTTTGTTTCAAAAATCCAAGCTAGCGCCGGTTCTTTGCTCAGAACTTGCAGGTATGGGCACTCAGAATTTGGAATGTTTTGAAAACATTGAATTGTAACTTATATATATTGTGTCAGAGAGTAAATTCAAAAGTAATGTTAATGTATATTCTAAAAAATGACTTATATGGACGATAAGTGCATATTTTTTAATGCTTATATTATTAGGAGGAGAAAAACATGTTCCAATGCTTTTACCGCCATGTAATACCGGCTGTGTAGCCCAACACGAAGGACAAGGAGGAGGCATCCCTGTTCAAATGTTTTTATTCCCCAAACAAAGCCCCATTCATTCATATTGAGATGTGTCTTAGTTAAATTGATCTCAATAGAAATGCAGTCTGGAGTGGGCCAGTCTCTATGGAGCAGCACACTCCGCCCCCCTGGCCAAATATCTATATTGTCCACTTCTACAGACTACGCTTTGTAATTATAATATAATTCATTATGTCCGTGCCGCATGTGTCACAAAGAAGGTAGTACCCCCCCTGACGGACCCTGAAATCCTCCCTCACTGATCAAGCTGAACTTGCAGATTGTCGTGGACGGCGGGCGTTTTAAAAAGTCGCCTCGCTTGGAAATACCCAAACCCCCCGAGACAACAATAGAATTTCCCTCTTTTGCTTAATAGAGATATCAGCCACAAATCTGACAGCTCACAGCGGCCTCATCCACGCCTGTTGAGAAAACTATAGCGGGCTGACAAGCCAGCCAAAAGAGTGTTCATTCATACCATAACCACCATATTAGATTATGTATTTAGTGTTATTACGCCTGTTGTCTAGTGTGGGAAAATATAGAGGAGGAAAAAACTAATTTGATCCATTTGCTATGCTTAGCTCTTTATTTAGGGAGGTTTGCATTTCTATGAAGTGCTAATAATATTGTATGAAGTGTTAATGATAAGTGCTCCACAAAATCTAATCACAAGGCAACCCACTTTGTAAACAAATAGTTTGTTCTATTTGTTGCTAGCAAAAGTCGGCTCACAATTAAGCAATCTCCACATCTTAACGAAGTTTGTTACCATTTTAACAACAATGTACCGCAATTAGTTTGATCCAATTGTACTATCGCTAGCAGAATCGCAGCATTAGAATTAGTCCAGAAATGTGTTAAGCACTTCATAAACCATTTAACACATTTTCATTCTAAATTGTCACACAATTGTCTAATCCCATTTATAGTTAGCGAACGGGGCAATGTATCAATTACCACATATTTTAATGAAGCAATTAATTTCACCCATTTCTAGCTAGAAGCAGAGCCAGTTTGTTCAATGCTCCCATTACATTAAATTATCTTTTTCACACACATTTTCTATGGATGCGCCGTTGGGGGTGGCACCGTACCATTTGCATATAGTTCATTGACTTGTTTGGCTCATTCTTGAAAATATGATGCAGCCTGATTGAAATTGGTTATCAAAAGCCTGGTTTGGTTATTTTATAATGTTTTATTCTGTTTTTTTTCTATGCAGATTATATGGTTATATCTGGAATGCTGCTATACAGAACTAGTGACTTATACTAGCTCCAAGCTAAATTCTCTGTAGATTGTACGCCCTATTTTTTCCCAACCCTTGTTATCTTTGTGTCTTGTGGGACTAAAGTCATGTAGCTATCGGGCGACTAATAATTTGCTTGCTCGCATCCAGAGGGTGTCGAAAAAAGGAGCTCTTGTCTTTGTAGTCGAGAAGAAGCTCCAACATCCTTTTGCACGCCTATCCAATTAACACCCCGCCTGCCAATCTCTTGTTGGGGTCACATGCTAGATCCCGCAGCGTCGCTCTACCTGTCCAGTGCTCTAAACGCAATCTGGAATTAACGCTGCATCTCACCTGGTCACGCAGACGTGCCTCAGATTAGACCAGTGCAGTCAAGAGATATGCCAGGCTGTCCAAATGAGGTCACTCAGGGTCAAATTTTCAAATGCAGCGGGGGCTTTTGTTTTGAAACTTCTTTCATATTCATTAAACTCTGAGGTGAACATGCTCCCCTGCCACTGAACTGCCTATCTTATTTTTTATTTTTTTCACTTAAGCCTGATAAAAGATTATATTTTAATGAATAACTAGAAGTGGCAAATTATCACACCTATTTATGCCCAGTAAACTGTTTGAGACAAAGTACTTCCTTTGTCACGTAAAATCTTCTTAAAAATGTCTTCATCCTTGACGTTAGAAAAATCTCATGGCACTAAAGAAAACCAATTAGATTTACTCAATTAATGACAATCTCATCTCAATTTACTCACAAATTCAGTTACTCAGTTTGAACTCTTTATTTGAACACAAAGCTCAATTTCTTTTAAATGAATGGCAAAAACTACACAGGTTAATTATACATTCTTTAGTCTAATGGGTGAGTATTTGTTTTGCCTGTCTATTACATGCATTGATGCAGTAGATGAACAGAAATGCTTTAATTTGGAGGAATGAAGCAACCTTCACAGTTTATACTCGTTTTGAACTTCCACCTATTGCCGTCATTGTTGACAGTATGTTATTAAATTGGGAAAAATGTGAACCAATAGATTTGGAAGTAATAAGATGTGTGCTTATGTGGCAAATGAAAAGCAGGTAGCTTTGAAAAAATTCAATAATATTTAAGACCCCAGCTTGCCTCTCTGTCAGTGGCAAGCTGGAGAAAATAACATTATGGGTCAACACAGACACGGATACGCTTTACTATCCAGGGATGATAGAAACCATTAACATCAAGCAAAGGCCCATCACTTTGCAGGACTGAACATTGTATGTGAAAGGTTACACTCACCTCAATTTTTTCCGGCAGTTATTAAGACAACACTTGTGGAGTTCGGTGGGCGTTTCAAAAATTTTAAAAAGTCTATATTACACTGCAAATCAACAAAATAATATGACATAACTGCAGCTCATTTCATCTGCCCTGGCATATAATTAGGATTTTCTTACACTGTGAGTGCTGGCAGGAGTTGTGAGTAGCTCATCAAATTACGTACTGTTGACTGCTGTTCGAGACATCTATATAAGAGAATTAAGCATTTATTCTCCCTTAGTATGAATGTGAGCATTAATTGTTTTTGTCTCATTGTGCCCTGTGATTTTTCAGGGTGTCGCAAGCTACTGTCCAAAAATTTGGCTGGGATAGGCTCAAGAACCACTGCAACCCTTGTGAGGAAAAGTGGAGTGGAAAATGAAAGAATGGAAAGAATATGTCCAGGTGAAGAGTAAAACTACTGTAAAATATTCAACAAAGGCCTCATCTTCTTTGTTTCTTAAAATGCAGGAAAAAACTTGTTTTTGACAGTTATATTGAGACAAGGCATCTATTTAATAAACAATAAGATTTAATATTTAAGATGAATCTTTTTTTTCATTTGTTTAGTTATCACATTTGAAGCAATGTACAGTCAGTGTAAATTATTGCACATGGCATATGAATGACATTCTAAACGTGGAATGTGTGCTGAATAACAAAGTATGAAGTCAAAAACTGAGAAAATGCTCTGCTTTCCCACTATGAAAGCAGAACTACAAAGTACGACCAAATGAATCCTCTTGCTTGGCTCACTTTGATAGTGGACCGGCCGTGTTATAAATAATGTATTACAGGATTTACAATGCAGAGAAAGAGTCTAATCTGCCATCAGGAGAATGAAAATTCATTTCCAAGTGCCTAAAGGAGAGTAAAAAAATGTTAACTCTTTGCAGTCTGTCACATAAAAGAGCTCATATCTTTTTTCTTTTTGCATTGTGCAGTTTAAGAGTGTTTGGTTTCCCTCCCCTCATCACCCCCCAACCCTTCTTACAGTTTGTGCTAGCTCATTTTTCTGGCAAAAAGGTGTTTGTGGTCTACTGGGACCACTTAAAAGTTTATGCAGAGTACTAGCCAAGTTGGACAAAAAAGGCCTTGAAGTATACACACACTGGCCCCTTTCTCAGAGCCTCTTAGCTCCGGCTTTGGGGGAGTGTTGTTGGTTTACGAGAGAGAAAATAGCCCCGGCCCTCCGCAAAAGTGAAATGGGATTAAGGCCTTTGTTCGGCCCACAATGGTGAGGGGAATTAGCAATAGTTGTAGGCACTTAGAAGCGCTCTCACACAGAAGCTTATCCCAGATTTTGCACAATAATCATTTGAATATCAACAGTGTTTTGCAACTACAGCGCTAATGTATAAACCTACCTTTCGGATACCAAAATCCCCCGCCTGCCAGCAAAAAGGGAATTTCTGCCCGCATACAAGTACTAAATGGTCTCAATTTTTTCTACTTTATACATGATTTTACACCCCACAAAAAAGAGTAAAATTGTGATTAGAAGCTAGTTCTTATTTATTTATTTACTTAAATTATATACTGGGTTTATTTGTTAATTGTTAGTGTGAGGAATGCAAGCGCACTAAATCTAACCTGCAGCTCCATCTGATATTGTTTGGCCAGAAATGAATCACTTTTGTTTGTGGTAATCATTTGAGAGGTATTTTTTGCTCTATGGTCAATGTTTATAGAATATATTTGTGTATATATCTTACACTTATCTTTCACATCATGTTATGTAGAAAACTGAAGTCGTTTACTGTTTTTGTACTGTTTGGTGATCAATGTGGTCGGTAGATCTTGGATGTTTAAAACGCTTTCGGACTATTCTCACCTCTAGTCCCTTGACTCATAATATAACTGAAATGTCATTGATTATTTTTTAGCCAGTCTTTTCTAAGTCCATGGATGACAGTTTTGGGAGAGGACATCGCGGACAAGGCGCGAAGAAGCGCAATGGGCTTCGTCTTTTTTGCCCACGCAGTGAACACGTATTGTCCCGATCACAAAACATTGAGTGAGATCAGCAGACTTGTCAAGAGGCCCTGGCTTGAATATGAATGATGAGAGAAGAGCAGGGTGGTCCGGGCACTGCTTCTCACTGTTAGGCAGGTGAAAATAAGCTCCACTGGCCCCTCCACCTGCTTTCATCTCATGTCGGCCAATACGTGATGACTGAAATGGATTTACTCAGCTTCTCGTCCACATTTATGAGTAGAAATAGTTGATTTCCAAGCCGATTGGGTCCTTAGCTGTCAAAACCTAGAAATGAAGACATAACGCCTCCCTTCTTCCATTTAGCTGAATGCCCTCGAGTGTCCACATTGTATCAGAGTGAATGTGGCGACTATGACGCGCAAGATGAATAAAGTTATCCGGCGGGGGGCTGAATAGGATGTGGTCGGTGGAAGGGGGGTAGCCCCCGGCTTTTTGAGGGCCTGGCGGTTCGGGGGTCACGGCCCAGCTGCCTTTTAGGGGTGAAAGGGACACCAGCGGGGCCGTCCGGCCCCGCCAAAAGAGCTGACAAAAACCCCAACGGTGTCAAATAAAGACATCCCAGATTGGACGTTGACAGGTTTCTCCCCCTCCTCCCTCCCCGAGTCGCCCAACACACTTCACACTTTGAGTCTTGGCTCGCGTTTGTATCAAGTGTTCTGGTCAGTGTCTACTAGTTGTGCACCTAAAAAGTATACATTTTTTTAACAAAGTTTTTCTTTCATTTCTTAAGATAATGTGGTACTTTGGTGAAATCAGCAGCATTTCTTCACAGGTAGGATTTCTATTTGTTTTATTTTTTCTACAACATTTTTTGCTTTATTTTCTGGAAATAATTTCCATATTCAAAATCAGGTGAAATCCTGGTATAATAGTCCACTATTGGACGTTGGGCGGCCCATCCAGGCTTTGGTCTCGTGCCATAGGTTCACTCAGGTTCACTCACCTGTGCCGTCATCCTCGCCTGGCTACCTGTACAGTTCAGGATTTAGTGCACTCACAGCCTTCAACTGGTCAGGTTGCAGAACTCTTGTCTTTTAATTGTCCTGTGGAGCCGTAAAAAGACTGTCTGTCACCCCCTGATTAAAATCTAAAGGTGATAAAGCCTTTGAGTCTGTTGCCCATGATTTATGGAATAGAGGTAGTTCCATATCCACCAAGAGCCCTCTCTGTCTTTTGTAGATATATTCTTTTTAAAAAGCAGTCAATTTATTTGGAATTATTATTGTGAATCTCCAGGAAGTACTTTTGTGTCTCCTTCCTGAAAGAATTTCCTCATACATTAAATAAAGTTGGCTCATTTGCCATAGTGGGGCACGTCTGTTACCTAACTCCCATCGCAAATGGTGGCAATCAGAACATCTTCATCAGTGGCGTACTAGATAGGGGATTTCAAAAATCTTCCACTAGGTTTAAATTGACTGGGCTAAGTAGGCTAATAATCATGCCACATTATAAGGAATTGTCAGTTGATTTTCACTGTCAGCAGGCAGCGGTCCAAAGATGTGCCGACCTCCTCCGCCTGGGGGGGTCAAATACAATCTCCATGTTAAAAACACCGCCGGAGAAATCCCCGCGAGATGATTAGAGTGTTCGACGTGGGCCGGCGTAGCAGGATGGAAGTGTACGACAAACATTCTGTTCCGGTTGGCGTGCAGTAATCGTGTTGTTTTCACGTGTAGCCAAAGGCGATGATAAAGAGACAAAAGATGCTTCTGTCAAGTGTGCTGTCAAAATGGAAAATATGCCCCATTACATGTGTCAGGTTGTAATTACACACACATCCGCACACTAAAAAGTGATCATTTTTATTTTTGATTTTTTTTTGGCTCTCCTTTTCATCCAATGTGTGTCAAGTGTCATCAGAGCGCTTTATTCATTCATCATCACGGTCTTCACATTTAAATTCATTTTCCTTCAGGCTCCGTTTCTTTTTTGGTTTTAATTTCTGCATATGTGCAGAGTTTACTGGGGGATAGATCATTTGTAGCGAGAAGAAAAGAGATCACTGGCACGACGGCAATTTGTCTGATGAGCGACGAGATGAAGAAGTACTTTTACAAAAGGAGCAAAAACACGGCAGTGACAAGAGCGTTCAGTTGGCACAGTTTGCGTCACTTTGCATTCTAAATGACGACACTGACATGTTCCATTCTATTGTTCACACAAGGCCTTCACCATTCTATTAACAATCATTTGTAGTTTTTGAGAGGGAGACATAGCAGATTAGAGTACAGACTTAATTTTGCATTACCGTATTTTCATAAATAAATGTTGGAATTTTGCATTCATGTATTTCTATAAAATACATGTTGGATTTTTAAATTGTTTATGCAATTCGAGACCATGTAATGACTAAAAGATAAAAACAATCTTTAGACACTCAAGATGCAATTTGTATGTGACTACACATTTTAATTTAACAGTTGATGTAATATTGGGGATTATAATTTGAGGATGTTGACATGAGTTAAATGACGGGTATACAATGAATGTGGTTCAGTAAGAAACAAGTTTGAACAGTAATAACAGGAATTAATGTGTAATGTCATTTTTCTTAAGGGAAATGACAAAAGAAACATTTTAAGGCTTTTCCTTGCTTGTATCGTTAAAAAGTGCTACTTTACTGTTGTAATACTGTATTTTTTTCTCAAAATCTGCTCGTTTTCATCCATTTCAAACCATTAATGTTTAAAATATGTGATTTTATTCCAGTAATATTGTCAATGTTGTTGTTTTTTCCTCTTTACTCTGGGCCTAACGCTCATTTGTAAACTGGAGAGCGTGTTATGCTGAAAAGAAGAGAAAGCCCCGCAATCTGTTGTGGGTGTGTGCGTGCCACGTAACAATAGATAGAGGAGCATGATGACTTATTAAACAGAGCCAACCTGCGGCGCGTCTTTTTCTCATTAACTTTTCAATTCCCTGCCTTTGAAAGGCGTCGGGTGCGCTGACCAAACTCTTGCCGTGTAATTCTCTTCTGGCTTGCTTTCATCAGTACCATTGGGTGGAGAAATATGAAGCTGATTTTTATCTATCTGCCTCTAAATTCACAAAAACCCTCAAGTCGGCCCTCCTCCCTCCTCCGGTGGAAGGCATCTCCATGATGTGCCCGCCACTATTGCTGATCCCCGGTGTCCGATAAGAATTCCACTCTTCTTTTTTTTTTTTAATGATTTGACAGGCACCTGACATGAGCTCTGTTTACACCACGCTGGTCACATGAAAGCATGTCTATCTATTAAATCTCACTCTTGATGGACGACATATATTGATGCCTACAAATGCTTGTAATTTGATATAACGCCAATTACAATAGTGATAAAAAGGAAAAAAATAAAATAAATATTCTTTTAAGGACACAATCTTCACTTTTGAGGGTTTTCCCAATAGGTATATTTTTCTAGAGTTTTAAAATTGGCCTGTATAATTCAATCTTGAAGAAAACAAATCTAGATTTAGCAGTGTCTTTCATTTTAAAGCACAGAATAATAGCATATGCGTAATCAGTGTTGGCTTCATTTGGATTTTGCTTTTTGTAACTTTATTTAAAAAAACGTATATTGTTTATATTTGATTGATGATTTTAATATCAAGTGGATCACATTGATCCATTTGAAAATCCTAAAGGATGAACTCATTCTGATTGTCCTACATTTACATTTCCTATAGAAAAATATTCTAAATGCCTTGTTCCATTAGGAACTATTTAAAATGACAGGAGATCTGAATTTATTTTTAATTCAAGAAAAGTTGGATTTTCTTTGGGTCATTAATTATTTTATTATTAAATATAAAATATATATTTTTAAAGAAAATGTTTACAACTATACATATATTCTTTTGAATGTTTTTGTCTTTTATGATATTTTAAAAAGAATAAATTACATGATTAATCATTTTATCTTTTTTACTAGTAGCAGTGCATGATTGGAAAGAAGCCAACACAACAGAGCTCTACCACTACACTAATAAACATATAGTCCAAAATAACTCATCACACAAGTGACAAATGCCTTAAGATAAAAAGTAGTAATAGTGGTAATAAGACAGTTGGTGTCACATGTGCTTACTTTGAATGTGTTGCATTCACTCCTCATCTGCTCTAATTCTCTCTCAAGTGCTTTCTGGCACTTTTGCCGCACTATCCTGGCATACTTCTCTTTGAAAGTCTACAGCGACGTTGTCACTTGTGGGAATGGAGGCAAGGGGGGGGAAAAAACTTTCATCACACATGGCTAGCTAATCAATTGAAATCCAGCTGCCTTAGCACAGCCCACGCATCCCCCGAGCTTGGTTGTAACGTAGACTGGCTTTCATCAGCTCAGCCTCCTTCAAAAAAAAAAAAGAGAACTCCTGCTCTGATGAACATTTCAGTTTGAAACGGATATCCATACCTACATTATAGGGACTTTAAAGTCCTCTTGTTGGGTATCGTTTCATTCATGGGTCCATTTAACTTAATCATCAAAAAGAAAACAATGGTATTTCTTTTTTTTTCATTCAGAAATCTATTTTTAATCCTGAATTTCTTAATTATTTTCCTCTGTTCTTTATGTAACAACAACAAAATGTGTTAGGCCAATGATGTTTTTTTAATTGTGTGATATTTAAACATACACAATAGAGGAATAGAAAAGTTTGATAATGTGTTTCCATACTGTTAGACGAGTCAGTGAGACTCACTCTCCAGGTCATCAAACTCAACATCAAACATCAAACTCTATGGTAGAGTGAAAATTGTTTTTTTTTCAAGATCAAAATTCAACAAAACAACAATATGATTTTTTTTCTCTCCAGATTTTCAAACAACTTCATTTTCACGTCAATGGAAATGAAATACAATCATAATTCTTAAAGTTATTTATTTTCCCCAAGAGGACCGCATCATATCTTTAATGTTTAATCATACTTGCACAAATTAAGGAGCAAAGATATCCCCTTTTTTGTTTTTGCCCCCACCTCTACTCGCCCTGTATTTAGAAAAGTGGTAGTTTGAGCAGTATAGCTGAACAAGGTCAACTCCAAACTTTTTAATTGGACAACGAGTCGGCAGCCTGGATATATAATGAGTGCAAAATTGTGCTGTTGTTGTTTTTTGTTTCATTAACACATTTTGGTATTTTTTAAAATGATATTATAATAATGTTTTGAAATGTTTGACAAGACCTTCATGTTTGCCTTTCTTCCAATGCCCCCACCCTTGTTAGCTCTCTGCTGACCGGCCCAACGTCATTATTATTTCATATTTGTAATCTCCACCTTCACGGGGGTAGAATATTATCTGCAATCATCGCTGTCGTTGTCGTCCTCCTCGTAATTCTCTTGCTGCCTCCCAAATAAGTCATTTAGTTGTAAAGCAGCTTCATTTATTCCACCTATTCATTCCCCCTTTTCTTAGCTGTCATATATCTAAATACAAATCTTCATTTTCTAACTGACAGCTTATTACCTCTGAGCACACATGCTGATAAATTTAATTCCAATGAGTTAGCGTCCATTTTGGCCATCGGATTTAACCGCTAATGTGCAAGCAGACATACAGTATGCGTATGCTGGAGGACAAAAAAAATTCTGATGGAAAATTGTATTGTAAATGTGCATTATGTAAAAGATAAACCAAAATGAAATGTGCAATCACATTTTTTAGAAATAGTCATGTATAATGATTTTTCTGGTGTAAAAAGGTGTGACATCTGTCCCCAGATATTCAGGCAAATATTTAATACTTTTTTTTTTTTAATCAACATCATTATGGTAATATAGTGGGGATTTCTTCTAACAACTTCATCAAGTGGTATTTCAGGCCCATAATATTGTTGTGGATGAAGAAGTCATAAAAGCAAATTTAATTTCAAATTTTCATTATTTCTTTTCCTCTCAGAGTGACTTTTTTTTTTGGTTACAAAAATGTAACTTCATTATTGTAATGTAATTTCAAATGCCTTCTTTTAAAAATTACATCAGTAACAATTTTCTCTCAGAAAATTACAAAAATGTCACAATATGGTGGCCTTTAATTACTTTACGTATCACAACTTCTTGCAAAAAAATTATCCAGTAACATTCTGACTGGTTACAACTTTTTACATTATTTTATTCTTGTAATATTATACTTTTTTGACTTAATGTAAAATGATATGATGTAAATTCAAAATTAAAATTCTCAAACTACTAAACTTTATTTTCCCTGTTATGGTCTATTATTTTATCTGCAATGCAATATAATTTCCTATGATTAAAAATGTGTTTGATTTACCCACTAAAGATGCCCACCTCCACATGCAGTACATATTTTCTGTCCAATTATGTTTTTAGTAATCATTTGTATTGTGTATTTTTCTTTGCAGGATGATGTACGTGCCACAGCTCGGAATGCATTTTCTCTAAAAGTAAGTAAACCATTATTATTAGCTGTGATGTTGCTCTCTCACAGCCCCCGTTAACAATGTGGCTAACGAGACCCATTAAACACAGTTTGGGAGCTGTGAATGTGCACTCAAAGAAAGTAAAAGTAGAGGAGAGGCTCTCAGGGGGGAGTAAAAAGACCCCCTGCCAGACACAATACATCTACAAAAAAAAAGTTTGTTTGGAAATTTAGATTTTGTTTGAGTGGTTATAGCAAATATAGCAAAAAGTGAATAAATGTTAGTATTTTACCATTTAGTTCTTGTTAAATGCAATTTAAAATAACTGTTTACTAATCCCTCTTTTTAGGTCAATGCTGAAAAATGCTAACTTTTGTTCTTTTGTTGTGTGTGGATATATTTTTGGTTCTTTCCAACATTCCCTTTTTAATATTTTACACTGAGTTTGGTGCATAAATGCCATTTTATTTTCTTTAGCCTAGCAATATTAATCAGAGAACATTTTCCATGGGGCAGGGAAAAAAAATAACTTGAGGGTTTTAAGATTTAAATATTCTCAAGAAAAAAGTAGGGAAAAATCCCTAAATTTGATGCGTAGAGGAGATTTTTCTGTTTAATGGCTAATTGTAGTTATAAGCAAATGTAAGCCTAATTAGTGGCGCTGTGTGCAAATACGGCTTTTGTGAAGAGACTTTCTGCCGCCGCAGAAGCTTTTTTTCTTTTTTCTCTGTGCCTTGCAGCAGGACTTTTTCCCGCTGAAAGGCTTCACGCTCGGATTAACCGTGGCTAAAGGCTCCGGAGAAAAAGTTCCTGCTAACTCGCAACATTTCTTTCTCGCGTTGTCTTCTTCAATTCCAGCCCCCCCAAAAGAAAGATAATGCACCGAAGGTAGAGCCTCAAACACAACAAAAATGGAACAAGCTCACCGTTTTAAAAGCTAAATTGTATTTTAAGAGACAAACAAAATAGCATTAACAGCAGAATGCAAATAAAAACGATATGACAGTTTGTCAAATGAATTTATCTTTTTGTGCTTGTCTGCACAAGTTTTGCCAATGTTATCAGCAGTTTTCGCTCAAGAATAGCTTGAGGTGTTTAGAGTGTAAATCCGTCCAAAGCTGCCAGACACACATACACACGCGGACTCAGCATATGCTAAATACAGATAAGAGTATTCCTAATACATCTGCAAAAAAAAAAAAAGTCTGGTCGCAACGTAGCTCAATGGATATGCTTTGAATGTAGTTGATAAGTTGGCTTAAGCTTGAATGCTGTAGCCTGACGCAACATTGTGCGACTGGGGCCCGCTTCATCACAAACCTTGCCTTCCAGTAAAGACCCCCTTTCTGGTGATGGTAGGGGGGATTAGAGAAAAGCCTTCCAGATCAGCTCCTGTCTTACTATAATTTATGATTAGAAATACGGTCGTGCCGGGAGGAAAAATTCAGCGCGTCGGAAAATATTTTTAAGCCTTTATTGATCTATTTTGTTCGGAAGATATAGGATGTAGTACAAAGAGTGCTTTCTCACATTTGGTCCAGTTTTAGTTATTTAGTCTGCTTACATTGAAGGAATTAATTGCAGAATTAAAGTCACCAACAAAGAAAGCTGATGGAAAGATGGATGGATGGATGAAGAGACATTGCTTTAGAACATAAAAAATATCATGTTAAAATGTGAAACTGATCACTTTCTAACATGGTACATGGTACTGTATTCATTTGAGAAAATAACTGCAGTCCTACCAGATATATATATATATATATATATATATATATATATATATATATATATATATATATATATATATATATATATATATATATATATATCAAGGAAAACTTGATACCAAAAAACAAGGACATGAGATGAGTTAAATTGCATTTCTTTGGAATTATCTTACTCAATAAATAAAATGTAAATGTATATATTTTGAAAAAAATATAACCCTATAAGGAATGTTTATATTAAGTTTTTTTAAACTCTCCTTTTTAGTTGTTTTGGGAATCTGAGTGTCTTCATAGTTCGTATATTTTTTGGTCAAAATGTTTAGATTAGGAAAAAGCAACATGATTGAGTTGACTTTTGAAGAACATATATTTGAAAAGAAGACAGCATTTCATTTGGACCTTTATGGAAGTTTTCAGGGTCATGTCGGTGAGTTGGGAGTGCATCTCTTCCTTGCCTCCTTAATAAGCTGCTCCTGCAGGCCTCTACTGTAATATATTGCAGCAATAAAGCAATTCCGAAGCCAACCTGGCCTTTTGACCGGTGCTGAGAGTCTGGAAAGCAGCAGGCCCACCTCTGCTAACTAGGCTACCTCTCTAATATGAGATACCTGTCCCCGGCTTTTCACAAGGGGGAGTGGTAGTGGAGGGGCTGAGTGGGGTGAGGCTTAGCGCTTGATATTTTCATTTGGTCCCCAAGATGCCACCGCACCGCTTTAATCTCGCGGTTGACGTCGGCGCGCTCTGTTCATGAAAAGTAGGCCTCAACTCTGACCCGAGGGGAGGTGCCGTCATAGAAAAATGACAGTGGTGGGTGGGAGCAGGGGGGTTCTATCCTTGACCCCCTCCCATTGGCCTGCCAAAGTCTTTCCCTTGCCCTTCTTAATCAGGTGGCACCCTTCTCTTTTAGCCGGGGAGATGTATTCTCTACATCCAGCTGTGACTTTTAACTCCATGTGGCCACAGATTTTTGCGGATAAAGACGTAGGGCAGACATCTTAAAAGGACGAAGGGGGTGTTTGATTTTGTTAATTGATTATTAAGAACCAGAAAAGCTATTGAATAAGTTAAAGGTGGGTTTATCAATTACACTGAGCCCCCTTTAATGATGGAGTATTAGTTCCAAAGCCAGTTGCGATCATAATTCGACGATATAGAGAGTTGGTATCGGAGACACATTATTTTAATATAATTATTTTCCTTCCTCACACTTTAAACACAATTACACTGATCAAAATGCATCTAATAAACAATTGTTATTTGGAACGAAAATCACATGTATATTCCTTATCTGTGCAATTTCATGATTCCCGGGAAAAAGAGGTTTAGTATCAGTTAAAATAAAGCCATCATAGAGTTTAATGATTTAAGAGGTGAAATTCATCATTTTTTTTCTCTAAATGTAAGGGATTAAAATCATATTTTATGTCAGAATAGATTTTTAAACTTTATTTTCTGGCAGACCGCTCAGCAAAATGCGAACCAGCCCCCACTTCCCAAGGCATTAGAGCCTTCCCTTCAACGCACATCCTTTACTCATAAATGCAGTTAAATGAGCATCAAAGCATCAACCATGAGCACTTGTCTTGCCTTTTTATTGGTTCTCCTGCTTCTTTTTCCTCCAAAAAGCAAAGCAAATTTTCATATTGTGCTTCTAAGCAATGCTTCTAGAATTGATCTCGGCAGCAAACTAACACCCCATCACAAAGCCTTGAGCCGTGACATTATTATTCCCAAATCAATTTCCTGCGTAAATGTTCACGTGTTAACCACAGCATAGCACTAATGCTAATGACTTCCTCACAATGGTTCTCCTGCTTCTTTTCCAACGTGGTTGTTACGATGTACGGCACAAACAAGCCACTTCTCCACTGCTGATTGACGGGCAGAATCAATTGCTCCCCATAGCATCTGTGTCAGTCTATTAGGCCACCGGCCGCTGTAATGATAGGCTGCTCTCCAACAGATTATAGTGCTGACGCAACAAAGGCTCGCCTACTTGCCTGGGTATCATTGATAATATTTCACTCACGGCAGGTAAACACAGACAGATTACAATGTTGATGGTATGAGGAATTGTCTCCTTGTCTTTAATAGGGAATGAATTATTAATGTGGCCGTATTAGTGAGAGATTCTTTTGTTTCCTTGATGTACAGTGAAGAAAATAATGATCTGGTCCACTGCAAAATGTGTATGTTCACTCGCTTAGAATGAAATTCACGAATTGTTATGGTATTTTATTGATCATGGTGATAGACGGAATATACATCAAAAGTGCTAAAAAAAAATGTAAAACATGTTGTTCATTTGTGGAGCAAAATAAGAATTTGATCAGGTTTTTGTTGCAACCGATCCAGCACAGACAATTTAACCAATGGGGTTTCTGCTGAAACAAGAAGCACCTGACTGCAATCCAACACTCAAAGGTTTTGACGTCACTCTGGGGTTCATGCAAGGTCCTACCTTGTGGCATCACAACTGTTTATTAGAATGGTAATGAATCAACCTCAAAGTACCTCAAAACTTTTTAATGATTTAAAAAGACAATTTGGTTTAAGGAACATATAAACAACACAAAGAAGGCTTAGGTTCTCAGCACTGTGGACAGGTCAGATGACACCAACGTTAAGCTATTTGGCAAAAACTCCACCCCTTGCATTTGATCTCCAGGCCAAACCTGAGCTTGTACTTGGCGGAGACGATCTTGTTAACAAGCAAAGGAATAAGACAACATTGGTCACAGGGTGTTTGTGCTTTTGGCTCACTCCTTAAAAATCCTTCAAGTTTTTGAACCCAATTCCCAGAACAGGTGTGTTTTATACACATGAGCTGTTGAGATCAGGAGTATTGGAACCAGGCTGATGGTGCACAGCTGGTTGCAGTATGGGCACCAAGCCATCTGTGGTAGCTGTAGTTCGGGTCAAGTTTTAGTGGATCCAAGACTTCTTGTGCTCAAGTACACAACATTGTCTAACTCTTTTGTTTTGAGTTAATTTTCAACTAACTGTATGTTTTTGGCATTTTTTTCTTTGTAAGTGAGCAATCTTACAAATTCAGCAGGGATCAAATCATTATTCCCTGCTTGTCTATCTATCAGCATAAAAGCCTCTCTCTGTTGGCAGATATTGAAAGTCATCAAAACAACAGGTGTTTCCTTAAAAAGCCCCCCGCCCTCACTCAATCCTCTCTGTTTAATTGTAGTTAAGTGAAAACAACACGGGCTCTCTCGCTGCCAACATGACTCAAGTCCAAAGCGGGAAGTGCCAATAGCGTTTAACTGTTGTTCCTCCGTGTTTACACTCCATCAAAGTTTGATTGACTTAATTAAAAAGACTTCTATACTTCCAGCGATCGTCATTCCTTTCCCGTTGAACTGCCTCTTGCTGTGTTTAATTACCTGCGATAAAATTGGATTACTCGCAAAATATGGCATGCATCAAGTGAGTCCCTCGCCCTAAGTGGCACTATTGTGAATTGTCAGAGTTGGAAAAAGATGACAAGAGAAGTCGAGGTGAGACAAAAAGACGGAGGGCCCAGCTAATGAGACTGGTTAGTGATTCAAATTTATTGAAATGTTATTAATTACGGACACCTATCTTTCATAACGGCCATTTGGCGTGAAAGGTAATTATGGACGACAATGACAGACACGAAACAAGCCAAAGCGATCAAAGAAAGCGGGGGAAAGTTGTGTAGTGAAGCGGGCTGGGCCGCAGGCGAGCGGGCCTCATTAAAGTCCCACTGTGTTGATCACCAATTAACCTGTTTTGCTTTTGTGCTTTTGATGAGAAGCCGACGCCCCGCTCGGCTCGTAGCCCACATAAGGGAGGCTACAAGTCGGAGGTGACCCGGTCCCAAGTGGTGCCCGGTGGCGAGCCCGCAAGCGCTGATTGGTTCTCGCAAGAAGAAGCGATTGACAGCTTGGTGCTTGGCGGGAATCAGTTGGGAATAATTTAGATGATATTTAGATGAGCATCAGGTGCTGATGAGGTGGTTTGACATAAAATGATAGTCTCATTTGCATCAACTGGAATGAAATTAGAATAAATGAAAAGGCACTGATTGTGTTTGTCTGGATTGTGCACCACTTGGAGTTAGCCAGACTGTAAATATCTAATATGTACTGTATATATTTCTTTCATACACACTTAATAGCATTCATGGCACCTTTTTACCATCTAACAAATTAAGATTAAAGTGAATTGTTAAATTTCACGATTACACTATTACTAAGAACACACTGCAGATAAGGACCTAGTTCTTTAAGGAATAGTAATAGACCTTCCCTTTTAAATTTATATTATTACCTATATTCATTGTTTAAATTACAAATGAATGCCAAACACTTTTAAACCTAACTTGCATTATGAGGAAAATCAGTTGCTGAGAGATCATTTGATTTTGAAAATATCTACCGAAAGATACATCCATGAGTAGTGTTATAATCTTCTAATTTAATTAATTTCATATAGGAGAAAGTAAATTGAGTTACGATGGCTGCCATAATGAATAAAAGTGGTATGGATAATGAATCACTGACTTAATTAAGTATAAAACATTTCCCATTTCAGAGAACTCCATAATAATCTGACCTTTCTTAAATCAACAATATCCATTATTGTTATGTATTGTCTTTGTAAATCTGAAAATGCACGATGTGAAAATTGACATCCCGACTGGTGGTCACCAAAAATGCCACTGCAAAGTTCAATCAGTGTTTCTTTTCTTCCAACAATGATGAAGAATTGATTGACTGGGGTTCAGAGAGGAATATTAGCACTTGGACTGAGATGAATAGGTGAGAAATACTCCAGGCTGATTAGACGCCAACAAAATGGGTGGCCACTCTCAATTTTTATTATGCTGTGGTAGAGGTCATATTTAAAATGAGAGATTAGCCGCTCATCACAATATTGGTGGATTATCAGATACCTGCTACGCTGGCTGCAAGTCGATAAGAGTTTGACTGCATTTCAAATTAATTTTCCTCAGCTTTAAAGCCTCCTATCTTGTTATTGATCAGTCTGGTAATCCATAACCAAGCTCATCTTGGTTCAGGGACTAATGTAAGAAAAAGCTCAACACGGAGGACTGACTAAGAACTTGAAGAGACGTGGAAGTTCCTCCTTCAGTCGTTGCATTGATTTCTACGACAGCGGGAGCTCGTCACACCTCGGCTCCTTTATCTGTTTGTCTTCTCCAACAGAGGGACCTCCACCGCGGGTGAAATGTAGCCTGTGACCCTCGACCTTCTGGGTCCAGGATTTGTCTCCAGTGCAGTGACCACGAACAACCTCTGGTTTTGCTGTAAATGTCAGCGCGGCGCCGACTCCACCCTCTCTCCTGTGAAGCACAATGCTGCGCTCAAGCTGCACTAATAGGACACTTTGATGGCAGCGCAGTCATCGCTTGTCCTGGTCATTTGATAGTTGCACATCTACTTTCTATCTCTTTCTCTCTTCCTCTCCTTCTTTGTTTCCGCACTACATCCTGCTAATATATGGAATTCATAACATTGTTACAACATTAAATTTCCATCGCAATATATTCTGTTCTGTTTCTATTCAATTAAACTGAAATATTTGAAATTTTATTTAAAACAGTGTTCTTACTGGTTCAGTTGTCATTCCTAATAGACTATGGTGATTGATGGCGTGAAGACATTGCTTGTAATTCAACCACTTTTGAAGCACTGTGTCACACCCTTCCCCCTCCCCTGTTCCCTTTGAGCACACACACATTTTTCCTCGACGGGCCTCCCGAGGTTGGTGTCTCTGCGTTAGGACTCTATTGTTGTCCACCGCTGGATAATGCCCTTATTAATTGTACCTCTTTGTAAGGTGTCAGCTGCAGCCTCCGATTGAGATGGATGGATCTCTGGAGTGTGCTTTGCAGCACAGCCTGCAACATGAAGGGCAAGCGGCACAAAACCAAAACGTGCAAAAAAAGGCAATATTTTTTCATGATTTCATATACTGGAAAGAAAGATTTTACTGCTATGATGAAACATCATTTTATTGGTGGATTTCTTTGCATGTGTCCTGTAGTTAATTAGGTTTATTGAAGACTGTGGAGATCAAAAGCATTAACATCAAATCCTTTCCCTCTCATTAAAGGAGAAGGCATTCACTTCATTGATGCACATTCATCCTGACTGATAACTGAACTATATATACTGTAGATTGCTCAATAGCCAATCTGCACAAACATTCAGCTTTGATCACTCTAGGAAACGGTCCATTTTTCTAATATGAGTAAATGCGTTTTTATTGATACTGGTGACCGTTATGCTATGTCAATTTTAATCTGCGAGTTATCATTAGTATTCAGTAGGCGAAACCATTCCCCTAAATGTAAATACTCTCGATTGGATTCCTCATGACAAAATAATGTAATTTTTACCTTTATAACACATCTTCTATCTTGAAAAAAATTAACGGCAAAAATCTTTTACGTCAGTTTGACACCAACAGTGTAACAATAAATGATTATAACATGACCAAGTTTATGAGAGAAACTTTATTGACTGTTCTATACTGCCCTGGTGACCTTGTGTAAGTATCCTTGAGCAAAATACTGAATCTCACGTTGGTCCTGATGTTGAGTCATCAGTGAGTAAATAAAGATTATCACTTGAGGTTCAACCTTCCTTGAATATTGAGGTTGAAAATTATTTTTAAAACATTTCATTATTAATTGAAATGTGGATCATTGTCAAAAATCATTTAATGTATAATAAATTAAGATTGAAATGGCCGTGCATTTTTTCTTTTTTCTATAAAATAGCAATAACTCCATCCTCTGTACTTAGAATGAATAAGTCGCCGTATTATCATTTTGTCTTCTTTCACCAACAAGAAATGACTGCACAAGCAGACAAGCGAAGCGAGAGTAAAAAAAAAACACTGAACATGAAATGATCCATTCCCCTCAGATCCTATTTAAGAGAGGGCTCTGCACATTTTGAAAGTGTCAATTGTTTTTGTCTCTTCAAGTGTGGCTAGAATGTTTGAATTCCAGCATTAAAGTGCAGCGCCCGCTGAGTTAAATTACAGTCTCGGGAGGCTGCTGGGTGGGAGTAATCAATAAGAATACATGAGGGCGCCGTGTAGCACGTCTACTCCGAGCAGCAGGGACGCCACTGCCCCTTAGCCTGTCCCCCAGCAGGTTAGATAAATATGATAGTGAAACGGGGGCACACTGGATTATATGATATCAATGTGGAATCAGCCAAGTGCTATTACACTCTCCTGGCCCGCTGTGAGTACTATTGACGAGGTTGGCTTTGAACGGCGCTCTCTTTACTCACCTCGGACCTCCCTCCCATCTTTCTGTGCAAGCAGGACTGGGATCCATGGCTGAATTTACACTCAATGTCAAAACGACCATTTCACATTGAATTTCTCTATCCCATTTACTCTTGGTTTTTTTCAATGTATATTTAATATACTTTTTAAGGTGGCTGTGGTGAGCACACACCAATAAGTTTCAACTCCGGGCTCGGTTAGCATCCTTTAAACAATATTCCATTATTAAAACCAATATTAAATGTTACATAGTACTTAAATGGCCTGGGTTGACTTTTCTCCATTTGATTTAATTGAGAATAACCTTTGTCTATTCCCCTATAATAGAGCACATGTGCAATATATTTTATGTCTGTGGATAAATTGAGAGCTACTTAATTCATCACTTGACACATCACATCGCATTATTTATTGTCTGCATGGGTTTCCTCTGGCTAATCCAGTTTCCTCCCACATCCCAAAAGCATGTTGGACACTCTAAATTTCCCGTACGTATGAGTGTATATGTGAATGGTTGTTTGTCTCTTTGTGTCGTACGATTGCCTGGCCACCAATTCAGGGTGTCCCCCGCCTGGTGTCGGCTCCAGCACCCCATCTTCTGCCAATATAGTCCCAATCTCTCCTCTGGACATGTCAGAACCTCCACTCATCTGCTACTTGAGAGCAAAACAACAAAATAAGAAGGCTCACGCTCAAACCACGCTATATATTACTATTTAGCTCACTGTTGAGGTCAATGCACATTACTGTGAAGAACGTACAGTGCCGGTTCGATAAATTTGATCTGACACGACAGTACACTTCTTCACCTGCCAATTAACTGTCTTGAAGATCACCAGTTGCTCATACAGTAACCTCATAGCACTAATCCACTCCCACTATTGATTGACGTTGGTGGTGCAGGATGAAACCTAAAAGGCCATTATCGGCATTCTTTTCCGATGTACCCGATACAGCCTTTCTGGTGTGTCGTAACCTCCCCTGGCCTCTGTGTAAGCAACCCTCTACAACAGCATCGTTATCACGCTTGTGTTAAATGACACACGGGTCAAGAAAGGTGCACGTCCACGTTGATATCTCACGTGAATAAACCTGCCAATAAATGTCACGCCGCAGCTTCATCCACTACGGTTCAAGCATGTTGTAAAAAAATGGCCAATGAGAATCAATCATCTTAAGCAGGAATTTTCTTTTTAAAAGGACAGTCAAACAGGATGTATTTAGGATAGGAATTACAGTTATGTACAAAGTAATTTTCTAAACTGATTTAAGAGAGTTTCTTTTTATCAACGGCAAAGCATCTTCTACAATACCATTTTTTGATAGATCATAAATAACCCCTATAATTCAGTTAATTAAATTTTAATGAAATATCACAGTCAAGTACACTTACACACTAGTGTTTTTTTCAGATGTGCTCAACACTACTGGAATCCTCTCTATTGAACATAAAGTTGTCACAGAAATGTACAGTGTCCTTACTATGAAACCATTCCGTTCCGGTGCTGCTTTACATTTCAATATTCAATATAATATTCCATTAGAGGAGGCCATTTAGTGGCAGAATGTGGAACAACACTTAAAGTGCATAAAATGAAAATAAATCCAGGCTGTAAAAGATCTATCTTTAAACAACTGAACGTTAAAAAATAAACACATTAATATTAAAAACTGAGCAAAAGGACCTGCCTCTCTACTTACTCTTATCTTATTAGTTTGAGTTCAATATTATTCACCCAGCATCAAAGTCAGGGCAGAAGTCACAGACATGAATTAATGTGGAGAAATTTTAATTCATTAATACATCAATCCAACTTTAAAAAAAGTGTTTTATACATAATTTTGGGCTTATTGTTGTTAGTTTTGTTTTGATCATTTGCATAAGGTCAAAGTCAAAGCGCCTGATGAAAGTTTGCCACCGTCTCTTAGCAACGCTGCGGATTTCCACCGCTCCTTTAAGCACTTATCGCTTCCTCTCGTCTTCAACACCAGTCGCCTCACATGTTGTGTTGGGCAAGCGGTGCTTCCAAATGAGAGCCAAATCAACAGCTAATTGGATACACCTGCATAACAAAGGGGGGGAGTGGGGATATAAAGGTGCAAGTGAGGCCCGCGATAAAGGAACGAGGCCTGCAAGGTTGGCCTAAACGTTGGGAAATTGTGGAGCCATTTAAACGGGGGGAGATGATTTGCTGTGTTGGGAAATGAGATTGGAAGGTCAAATTTAGGACAAAAGTGGCTGTCAAGAAGACGAGATGAGCTCCAAGTGTTGTTTTTTGGCAGCAGTAGCTAGGTAATCATCGATTCTATAATTACCCACCTGATGAGGATGATGACTTCCAGCATTTTGCTCTTAAAGTGTGTCAAAGGTGAAAGTTTGGCTCATTGTCTCCACATCAGCAACTTTTCTCGCTTCATGCTTTGCTATTATGGCAGCTTCTTCGTGAACACAGACATTTTGATTTGTTTGTCGTCTGAAATTAATTTGATATTTTTATTCATGTTACCTGAGCATGTTTTATCGTTTTTGTACAACTGCATTTTTAAAACATTTCCGTGTTTTGTTATTTAATAATGAAACCACTACCCGATTATTAATTTCAACATAGATGTTTAATTGTATGTTTCCTTCATTAAATGTGTTTATTCTTTCATTAAAACAACAACTTATCTTTTAGAGATCCACCTGTATAATAATACGCTAATCGTTAAAGAGCCTCTGGATTAAAACTCAACATTTTAAATATTTTTGGTCGTCTCTATCTTTGTTAAATGGAGAGTTTGTATTTTATTACCGAAACAAGAATATAAAATAAAAGTCAGAAATTTAAGTCTAAAATATATTAATTTATTTATATTGTTTAGAATGTTTCAAGTCAACCTGGGCAGCGTCCCGCTGTGGAGGGAAGAGATCTTTGTCTTCTGGAGCCATCCCCACCCACCAAAGGTTAGTGATTAAAATGTCATCCAGGTCTAATGATTGGCTTTTTAATTGTGCCCCGATCCGCCCCTTCGTGTGCATTCTTTGCGTTCACGGAAGTTCACCCACGCGAAAGTGTGGGTCAGAACGGACTTTTTGGTGAACGTTATTGAACGGGAGGGGGCGGGGTCAGCAGCGCACACGACTGGCCAGTCAAGTGGGAGTGTATGACGTTGCTGTCGTCACGTGACCCCCGCATCCTCTGTGTGGTGCGCTCGGCCCTTCAGATAATATTGTTATGTAGTATAATTATGAATTTATGATGATAGCGAAGGTTGTCAAATAATCTGATACGCACATTTATATGAATTTAAAATGTTTCACGAAATTAAATATTAATCACCTGTGAGTTTTTATTCGTTTTTAAATGAGTAATGAAAATAGAAGACTAAACGACCAATTTTAAGAGTACAGGTAAATTTCTGCTATAAAATGTGGACGTTAACCATGCAAATTATTTTTTATATACTATATCCGTGACAAAAATGTACTTGGTTATGTACCAAAAAACTAATGAATCAGAATCATTGTGATTGTGAGTGCCTATACAGTTCAAATATATTTTCATACAAAAATATAATTTTGGGGTGCAAAATCCTACATATGTTGTGCCCTGCGATTGGCTGGCCACCAATTCAGGCTGCACTGAAGCAACATTCCAGAATGACAAAGCTTGAACTGTGCTAACGTAATTTTATTATTATTATTATTTATTATCATTTTTTTAAATGCTTCAAACGGAGGATTGCTTTGCTCAATACCCTCACAAGAAATAATGGAGCAATGTTGCAAATGCAACAGCAGTCGTGGCGTCACGTTATCAATCCTAGTGTACGCCCAGCAATCATATCAAAAAATGTTTTTTTGTTTGTCAAGCCAAGGGAAGGTCACACTAATAATAGCTGAGGTCATCGGCAGGAGCCAGCCAGTCTCCCAGTCACCATTCATTAGTGCTTACTTAATGACACACGCACACACAGCTAAAAACTAAGGGAAACGCAGACCACATGATGTCATCAACACATTCTGCCAGGAAGGATTAGCAAAGCAGTGAGGAGAAATATATAGGTATCCAACATACTTTTTTTAAGAATTCATTTTTTTAAGAAAAAAATGTATTATACAAAAAATTGCCTTACTATACATGGACTTTAAAAAAAATAGAATTACTATACATGGTCTTCTCTTTTAAAGAAAAATAAGGCCTTACTACATACACATAGTCTTCTTTTTTATGAGAAATAAAGCCTTACTATAGACGGTCTTCTTTTTTATGAGAAATAAAGCCTATGGTCCTCTTTTTTGCAAGAAAAAAATCTTTTTTTAAAGGAGAAACACCTTAGACTTGATGGTGTAATGATTCATTCATCTAACTTTGGTGTTCAAGTGTGTGGGAGGGATTCCTTCTCAGTGGCGATACAATTCTGACTGTGACTGGTTGTCACCATTGCTATAAATGGTTTTCCTTTTTTCAATATTTTATAAATGAAAAATAGCTTTACTTAATGTGGTCTTTTTTTAACACAAAAAAAACTTACTATAACATGGACAATTTGGAAGGTGGATAATCTTCATTGGGGCTTCTCAAACACAGACAAACATGGGGACAAAATGGTGGCTTGAGGCACGGGTGCCATAACGTCATCATGTTGATTGGCATCCTTACTCTCTCTACTGGTCGATCTCGATCGATGTATAGGGCATCCCTGGTTTTACTCTGTCAGAAATGAGCAATTCACAGATTTTTTACCAACCTGTTGTCAAGATCCTTTTTTAAAATGATATTAAGTCCAGTTGAGTGAAGCTGTCAGATGGATAATATGAGCTTTGAGTGGGGCCTTGTGTCGCCTGTCCCCCATCTCAGCTTGGCAAGGTTGTGCCAAAATTGAAAGTGACAGTGGGCGCAGCTTGTTCAACTGCCTGATTGGACCGAAAGCTGTCAAGGCTCAGATCAGGACTCTTTAATACCAAGAAGGACTTTGGAATGCTGAAGTTTTGCCTCAAAGCTTGGCTCGGTACAAAAGGTGATCACCTCACCTGAAACTTCTGCTGGATACTCTTCACATGCGTAATACTAAATTCATCCACTTTTGTATAACGTCCATGAATACAAGAACAAAAAAAGGCCACGTGCGTTTTGCTTCATACTGTTATCGTGTAAACGTGAACTGGGAATCAGTCCTATGAATGTGGAAGATGGAAAACTTGAGCATTTGCTCAACATCAATGAGAATTGAGTCAACTTGTGTTATCGACATGCTGATTTTATCTCATGGTTACATCGACAACCCAACCATTCCAAACCCTCTGTTTACCCCTAATAGCATTAGGCAAAAATGTGCTTATTTGTATTTGAATATTTGAACGTGTGGTCCTTTTGTGACTTTTTGCATGACAAAAAATGTGTTAATTTTAGAGGTAGGTAGGTCTTACTTAAATCTGCTTTTGAGAAGAACATCTTGAGAAATGACGAGGATCATCTTCAGATTTTCTATCAGATGGAGAAAGAACTTGGCATCCATTTTGTGTCCCGCTGAGAACCCTCCAGTGTAATAATGAAGCGCAGCAGAGAGCTGAAAAGAGGCCACTGCTGTAACAAACGTGAGGGGATTTGCACATGAATTTGAGTGAGGTCAATGGGAAGCACAGCACTGACAGACATAAAAAATGTGGTTTTTAGAACTGGACACGCACACATTTGATCCTCCTGTCCAACTTCTGCTTTGGTCTTTTCTCACTTGTGAACGAGACCCCAAGATACCTTAACTCACCCACTTGGAGCAGGACCTTATCCATGACATGGAGAAGGCATTCAACCCTTTTCCTGCTGAAGACCATGGTCTCATATTTTTGCTGATGTTGTGTTCTTTTTGGCTTCATCAAGCTGTGATCTCCTAATCTCAATCGAACAGTTCTTAACTGAGTATGAAAAAGTTGGGATGAAAATCCAGACCCCTAAATCTAAATTCATAATTTATATATATATATATATATATATATATATATATATATATATATATATATATATATATATATATGTATGTATATATATATATATATATATATATATGTATGTATATATATATATATATATATATATATATATATGTATATATATATATATGTATGTATATATATATATATATATATATATATATATATGTATGTATATGTATATGTGTATATATATATATATATATATATATATATATATATATATATATATATATGTATATATATATACATATGTGTATATATATATATACATATGTATACATATACATATATACATATACATATATATACATATACATATACATATATATACATATACATATATATATATACATATACATATATATATATATATATATATATATATATATATATACACGTATATATACATACATATATACATATATGTATATCATTTTCTGAACTGCTTTATACTCATTAGGGTCACGGGGGTGCTGGAGCCTATCCCAGCTGTCTCCGGGCCAGAGGCAGGGGACACCCTGAATCGGTGGCCAGCCAATCGCAGTGTACAAGGAGACAGACAACCATGCACAGAAGAGAAACAAGGAGAATTATAATTTTTCCTAATTTTTCCAAATCCTTCATGTCGCTATGAAGGTCTGAAAAAATAAAATCTCTGTCTTTGTGCTTGCGACGTGAAACACTTGGCCTAGCTTTCATCCCAATTGAGGATGTTTCAGTTGAATTGAATTGAAGTTTGATTCCTCATGCGTTCCCATATTTGAAGGCCACATCACAAATATCCAATTCTCAGATTCCTTCTCATCTTCCATCCTTCGCTCACTGACCTCAGCTTGAAATGCAGCAAGTCTACGTGTGACGTGTGTGGTGTTTTCTTCTTTCTATTTCCTCTCGAAGCAATCTCTGCCTGCTTCTGACCCCTGACAGCTGCACATCTCTTTTTTTTCCCGGCTCCTCTGGCACTTCATTTACTGCAAAAGCTCCCAGATTCACACCTCTGCAAGTGTTTATTAAGTGCACACACGGACATGCGTATGGAAGAGTACACCTCAAAGCCTTGGAGAGGGCGTGGGGAGGAAAACCATGCAAGGATGTCACATGTATTCAGTATGCTGCTTCCACAGTTGTTTTGATGCATTCAAGAAAAAATGATTACATGTAAACGTGATGTTAAGTCCACGCAACTATTCAAATGGCGACCATGATATATAATTTTAAAACAATTCCATCATTAACTCACTGGCTACCATTGACAGCAATGTGTATCTAATCCATTGGAACTGATGGGGGGTTGACAGTAGATAATCACTGTCAGCCATCCCAGTCCATGTGAATCGTACGCCTATCATTATAAATGGCAGGCAATGAGTTAACTTGATCTGTAAGTGTTAGAAATGAATGACCAAATGTACTTGTACTTTATAGATTTAAATACTGCGTTACTCAAATACAGTATGCTTAATGTAGCCTGGTTTAGAAGTAGCCAACCTCCAGACAAGTTTTCTCAGTGCTCAGAACTCCTGATATTATCCCATGATAAGGTGCAATGTGACATTACACTGTGAAATATTTTAAAAACTACAATTTGCAGAACCAATTCAATTGCAAATATGACTGTAATAAAAAAAACTACACAAAAAACACATTTCAACCAGGACACATTCTCATTTCGACCTGTTTTTTTTTATGAAACCATTTCAAATATTTTAATGTTCATGTGGTATACATTGGTGTTTTGATTTTGATTTTATTTATTTATTGGGGGGGGGGGGGGGTAGGTATCTTTTGTTGCATGTGTATGTGAATGCACTAGTGCTATACCTGCTGGCCAAGCATTGTGCAGCATTAGTAGCTGTCCCATGACTGGTTGGTTGGTTGGTTGGTTGGTTAGTTGGTTGGTTGGTTGGCTCCACTCATGCAGGCAGAAGGCTCCTATCATTAGATCGGATGGCAAAGTCTTTATGCAAAGTGTTTTGCATAATTACATCGCAAAGCCACGAGAGCCACCCTCACATTTGCTGGGTCACATAACATGCACAATTGGCACGTTATTGTCCACCGCCGCCACACAGTCCACACACACCCTCATCAACAGCCAGCAAAAACAGACAACTAAGGGAACTAAAGCATCGCAACTTGTTCGCGTTCAGTTTTCAATCCACCAAAGTAAAACAGGAGCAAATCCCTTTGACTTTGTACACTTTGGAAGTTCAGAAAAAGAAACTAAAACTGAAAACCTAAAGATTGAGTCAGTTTCATTTCACCTTTTCACTTGTGAATTATTGGAGTAGAAACTGCATACTTTATAGTACACCTAAAATGATCCTTATATTTTATGTATCTATTCTTATTGTTGTGTAAAAAATGTAAATTAGTACATGAAGTAAAATGTTGAATTAAAAGGTGGGGATTGGTGATTTGAAATTATTTCACCAAGACTGCACTTCAAATTGCCCCTTTTTCTAATTGTTTATCATTTTAGCAAAAATGTTGGACTTGCCTAAAATTGACATTTCCAGATGGATGCATTATTGAAAGTACTCGCCTACTGTAAGACTGAAGGGTCTTTTTTAATGAAATGTTGAATTCAATAGTATGTCATGGTGCTGACATTTACAGACAAAATTATTCTGATTGAAGTTCATTTGTTGCAGAGTATTTTTCATCGACCAAATGTATTGTGTCTAATGAAAACTCTCTGTGCACCATTTACTACATGATTAGATAGACAATATTGCATCCTGACCTTTAGGAGACGCAAATTTGATCTTTTGTCTAATGAAATTCTGGCTTCAGTTTGGTTTTTGAATGATTTCTCATACTTTATTTTTAATTTATTTGATCAGGAACGTCTCCTGAATGCTGAAATTTGCAGGTGAAATATTGTGTCATGAAATATGGCAAACATTTCACTTAGAGTCATTTCGTTTCAAATGGGCTGATCTGAAAATACTAAACTTATCTTAAAATGATATTTTGGATTTTTTTCAATTAAATAATTCGTAATTTATTTTAAATAATTTGTTGTTTTTAGGTCAAGTTTGAACATCAATGTGGTTCTTGTATTGTCACAACTGTGGAGTATAAACTCATTGTGCATGTGAAAACGTTTTTTTTTTCTTGCCTATGATTACTTCAAAAATAATAATAATGAAATCAGCCAAACCCGTCGAAACAACGTTTGTTTCTTTCATTAGAATCGTTAACTTGTCGTCATCTCCAATTTGTATCTCAGGAAATTAAATTGGTATTGACAAGTTATTTTGCTTTAGTCAAATAATTTCATAAGGCTACTTCCTCATTTCAATATTAAAATCATTTTCAAAATTATTGTTCATATTATTTAATTGGTTTCGTTAGCTGTGAGTTATAATCAAATATTACTAGCAAGCAATTTGTAGTATTTTAAGGTAAAACAATACAATTTATTGCCAAAGACTGGGTAAATTCCTCTTTTCAGCATATTATCAGTCAATAACATTATCTATTTAATTGTCATATCAATACATAAAAAAGGAAAATACAATTAAGTCAGTGACTGTGTTTATTTTATCGGATTGGCTACATTTCATGAATATAATAACAACAAAGTACAAATGTGTTGTTTTTAATCCAGGTTTTCGTTTCGTTGCTACATATTTTTTCGTTAAAGTGGAAGAACACTCTCAGAAAAATCATCTGTTTGTAGTAATTCGCAGAATGAAATGCGAATAAAAGGTGAAAGAGCACGCCTGAGGTGAAAGGTGCTGAAGAGCGCCCTCTGCAGCCCAGAAGCTCCACAGCACCACCGCGAGAACCCTTTGCGAGCGGCCAACAGACAAAGCCGGCCGTCTGCGGGCCGGCGGGCCGGGCAATGCGACTCCACACGCCGCCGCTACTCGCTCGTCTTCCCGGTCGCCGGTCATTAGTGCAACGGGACCCGGCGCCACTCAACGGGTCCTGTGGGGGTCACTCACCGGCAGGAGGAGGGGAGGATGTAGTGGGTTGGAGGGATCTCGGCATCATTCGCAAACTTCCCACTATAGATGGCCCTCGTTTTTATTTTATTTTTTTAATATAAAGTGTATTTTTTTTAATTTCCTTTGAGGTAGTATGTGTTGAGCAAATACTAAGATTTTTTTTAAAATGAAATAGAAAGAGGAATATATAGAAATGTGTTTCAAATAAAATTGTGACATTCTATCAAAAAATATATCATCTTTTTCACTGGTGTGGTTTTCTACTCGTTCTCACTTTGTTCAGATAATTGAGAAATTGGCTACATAAATGAGATTATACAGTGTGACGGTACTGCTACAACGAAGTCGTTTTATTTATGGTCATAAAGCACAAGTAAATATTTTTAGCTTTCAATGAAATGATTTAGGGTTAAAAAAAATTGAGTATCTAAAGAAACATTTTTTTTAAAAGAGGTTTGTAAAAAACGACAGATCTTAACATTTTTAACATAGTTGTATTAAAAGAATACTGTTGGGCTTTTTCGGCTGCATGCGGTTGTTAAGGTGTGGGCTGTCACAGGTTAAAATAGTAATGGTAGTAATGACGACAACGACGAGGAGAAAGACTTTACGGGATGATAATAATAACAAAAAATAACCAAATCAAACCAACAATTGGTTTGCCAGGCGAAAAAACACGGTTTCTGGCGTGGTGTCTCCTCACAAAATTGATATGCATGCATACAAAGGAAACCATCAAATTTATAATGTCTCCAAATAACCATCAATAAAATGACTTCTATCATTGCTTTTTAATTTTCCAAATGTTTCAATAACTCACGAATAAACGAATAATTGATTCAGTAAAGATTGTATCTATATTTTAGAAAGTAGTGTCCGGTGCACAAAATTAGAAATGTCCCAAACGTCTAAAAGTGTCAAATATATGCATAATTCATTGTCAATAAATCTATTTTGAGGCAACAAAACTATTTTTACGGATGTGTATGATTCAGTCAATCAAATCTTGTTGTATCATTTCAACTGGTAGTGGTGTGTTTCCTCTGAAATTAATTACGGTACAAAGAAGAACTTAAAAAAGAAGAAGGAATTAATCAAGTATTTCATATTATTTATTTTCAATAAGCGTATGCAAAACAATTGGTTGCATGGTTTCAGTAAATATCAACCCTTTTTTGTCTCCAAACTTTTTTTCCTGGGAGACCCAGAAAACGGTCCAACTTTTAAATAGAGCATCCCTAAATAACTGCCCTAAAAATATAAGATCTATAATAGAAAATTATATATTGACGGCATTAAAAGGTTTTTAATGGTATTTCTGACCACAATATGCACCCGTTTATGAAGGTCTTTATAAATAATAAAATGTCCCATGTGTATGCGTGTGTTTATTGTGTGTGTTCAATAGTATTTCAATTGGGTTTCCTCCCACAGTATTTTTCATTCACTTATTATACAATGACAAAATACAAATCAAGGTTATAATATTTTCTCATTGGAATAAAAGCAATCCATGCACGTGTTTCAGTGACTGGCACGGTGCATTAGTATCGTGTTTGGTCCATAATATTAAATTCCATCTACCTATTGTGAATTTGCAACGTGAAAATCAAGGTTTTCTTTTTTTCTGTAATTGTAAATTTAAGTGGTGGCAATGGTGGTTTGTGCAATCTCAATAGAAGAGCTGCTTGGAGCCTTACGGTATTCGAGCTAAATTTCATTGCTTTTCAATTCAAATATGACTTTATTATTTCATGTGGTGCCTCATCATGCATACACTAACATAGATAACACGTCGAGATTATTTTAAGGATTTAAAGTAATTCATTTCAACCAATATATAAAATTCAACGCGTACGTACACAACATTGTGTTTAAATTGATTTCTTCCTTTTGACAAATTAAGCTGTTCTCTCTGTAATGTGTGAGAGAGAGCTTGATTTTTTTATGAGAAATAATTTAAAAAAAATAGTCAAAATTTTGGATCAAGTGAATTTGTGAAATACATGAAAAAACAACTTTCCAAATTATTAAAGGTATACCTGCTACTATTTGCTACCTACATTAAGTACAGTATTTTGCCTCCCATAACAAACTTCGTTTAGGTTATCTTTTTACTGAGTAAATCGGGCACAACTGGAAACTGCTCTTAATATTTTAGTCCTGTGTCTCTTGATAAAAATAATAATAATAATGCAAACTGCACTCACTATATTATTGACATCGACGAGTGTATTGTATTGGCTGTTATTTAGTGTAGGGCTATTCAATAAACTTTGGTGAAGTTTGCATCTTGACGAGCACAAACACACCGTGGTGTGGTGAGTTGGGGGTGATTGACCTTGGTTGCATGTGTGCGTGTCATGAACTCTTGCTCCCAAGCGAAGCGAGGTGGCTGCAGTTTCGACCATTGCGGCTAGATGGCAATGTTTTCTTACATTTATAGCCTACATTGACAGAGGATGTGTGCCTGTGTGTAAATGAATCATCGATAGGATTAAGTAAAACCTGACAAACATTTAACCCCAATATAATATTAAAAGTACTTGTATGGGTTTTCTTTTGTTAACAAATTAATAACCATAAGTGTTTTAACCATGATAACTATAAAATGGAATTTTAGCATGATAACAGGTGGATTTCGTGTAATAGTTAGTGGATTTGTGAGCGTGTGTGCGGGGTCATATTTTTATAATAATAAATGTAAATTCTAATATATGAATAAAAGTATTTTATGAGCATATTTCGTACTTATTTAAAATAAATAGCGTTGTCGTGTCCCAAAGTCACCCATGCAATATTGGCGTGACAAAAAGTGGCGTGAGAGTAACATCCAAGTGGTTCTGTAGAAATAGTAACAAAAATTATCTCAGGTACTGATTTGTATTTTTTTAAAATGAATGAATAAAAAAGTATGATTGTAGCTATGTATCTTGGAAATTAGAGAATTACTGTGTTTCGATGGGAGTGTTTTAAATACACACAGTTTGATAGGAAAATCCAAATATCAAAGAATATGTAGCTAGCAGTGCATTCATCCCAATTAAAATGACAAGGGGAACCCCCACTCATCCATTATGAGGGAGTGATGAAATAAAAGCCATGAAAAGATATCAAATTCATAAATTATAATTTAATACCAAGAACAAATTTACAGCAGAATGCTCGTTGTACAATAAGCTAACACAAAACAAACAAACGAACGAACAAGAATTGTGTTCAACTATTAGAAACTTTCACACCCACACACACGCCCTCACACACATCTACACACACTCACATACTCACAGGTATCACTTGCAATGAAACCATTATCATGATCATAAAAAAAAAAGGATCTATATGTTATCAATACCCTGCAGTCATATATTTTTTATATATTTATATAAAAAAGGTGGGTTCATAATTACAATCATGTATCATTCTCTGGTCCACGTGTGTGTGAGAGAGAGTGTGTGTGATCCCGTTTTTTTTCCAAATGAATCTTTTTTTTAACGTGTAAGTAATTGTTGCCACCAAACAATTAAAAAATGTACACACACAGGCACACACACCCGCACACACTCTCACGTCAAAGCACCCCTAAAATCCTGCTCACCCTGTTTTCTGTCCTCATATGATGATGAACTTTCACGTATGTCTTTTATTTAGTGTGCGTGCGTGTATGTGTGTCTTTAAATACAAGGGATCGTGTGTAGTGAACGCACAGATTATACCTATACAAACCCCCCTCCCTCCCTTAATTCATCCCACCCTTCAATAAAAAGAAAGAACATTTACATTTATATAGCAAATAGGGTAAAATAGGTTAGCGACCTGTGGCCATGCATTCACAGTCTAAATATACATGAAACAAACAAACAAACAAAAACAACAGAAAAACGAAACAAAAACCAAAGAAAATGTGGTTGTAGTAATAATAATAATAATAATTAATAATAATAACAATAATAATATGTATGTACAGAACTCGTCAGTGCTACTGAGTCCGACACTCGGTTGAAAAGACGAGCGAAAAAGATGGCAACCACAGATTTGCTCTCGGCCACATAGAGCTGGTAGAAAAGAAACAAGTTGACCTATATTTACAACAATACTGCCTCACATCGGCATGCTTGCACGGCCGATTCACTCATCTTAAGGGTGCACATCAGGGGGGAAACTGACCGTTCCCCTCCACCACCACGTTACACTGTCGAGAAATCACGTCATGCTTGTCAGGCACTTAATTCTGAGAAAGGGGGGGTTGTTTTATTGTTTAGTCATTTAATACTGCTATTAAACACCACATCGGCTTGGCTTTAAAACTTGGATGACCTCCCCCAGGAATCATAATTCATAGATCTAATATTCTAAACTAAAAGAGTTTAAGGCTGCCAATTGTTCAACAAATAACACAATATCATTCTTTGTGGCTCATGAGCCTCACTAGTTGGGAACATAAGTGCGCTTGCAAGCATGAAGCTTTTAAGTCTAGAACAACTCCTATTGCTGTGGTTTTAATTCCTCACTTTTTGTTTCTTTTGTTTGTATACACATTATTCTCCAAATGAATGAAAAATAACACAACCACCTGTGTACTACACAGACACATATTAAGCCGGTTTGGAACCAGAGGGAAAAAAACGAGAAAGTAACACAAGCGCGCGCAGACACATACACACACGCACGCACGCACAACTATACATTTGGACACAGGACACTAGTGAATACAAACAAAATTCCCTTCCTTTTTTAAACAAAAAAATGCACTTAATACTTAAAATTTCCTCAATGAAATCCCACTTTCCTCTTTTTTTGTTCTTGTTGTTGCTTTCATTAAAAAACACTTTACAGTTCAGTCAGTCAGTGAATTCATGTCCTTTCTGGGGGAGTGGAAGGAGGAAGCAATAATCACAGTTTTTGTCCTTCCAATATTCCTTCAGAGCAAAAAGAAGCAGCTAAAATCATTGAATAGTCATCTCCAGCCAACGGCCCCTCCCTCACAACACACACATAGCGCCATCACTACCATCATCATCATGATCACCACCACTGCCACTACCCTCTCCCCTTCTTGTGTCTTCTTTACTGAATGGACATGTAAGGCCAGTTAAAGCTGCTCCCCGACAGCAACATGTCCCTGATGAGCGTTTCAATGGGGGTCTTACCTACCAGGCGGACGAAAAACAACTGTTCAATGACTGACGAGGAGACGGTGCGCAGCGAGGGCAGGCGCAGCAGCAGCTTGCCGAAGCGGGTGGGCTGGTTGGGGTACTGGCTGCGAACGTACTCCTCCAGGGCGCACTGGGACTTTTCCTGCAGGCTCTCCACGTGGGCCACATCCGAGAGGCCGCACGCGTCTGTGGTGGGGAGAGGGCAAGAAAGAGACAAAAAACACACCTCAATTTCCAATGCCATGAATAAGAAGGAAGATGGTGTGTTGGCGTAGCCAAGGAGAAGAGCATTCATGCAAGGTGCAAAAAGAGGGGGTCTGTGGGGATGTTATGATGGTCTGACCTTTAGGAAAGCACCCACCCCCTTAACTTCACAGGGAGTCCATCATCACTGTCTAACTGTATCATGAGTTTATCCCTTAAACTAACAGTGTTTTTATTGTAGTGGATTTACAGCAAGCAATCTGCCATTGTACATACCGTTTTTTAAGGAAATAAAGTAGTCAAGATTGAAATCTCCATTCAGCCATTGCTTAAAGCTCTTATAATGTTTGGGAGCTTTGAAAATAATCTATGTCCACAAAATGCTTTACCTGTTTTTTTTTTTTAATTAAATTTATTCATTCATTTTTTAAAATAACAGTTACTGGTAAGATATGTATCTATATCACCACCGATCCTAGTGAGGATAAGAAGTGTAGAAAGTAGATAAATATACATTTTTGATTTGGGCAACCAAGGCATCATTATCAACTGTTATTCCTGTCTGAACTAATTACGAGTGAAAGTGTATGTTAAAATTCACATCCAATACATTGTCATAATATTGTAAGTTTTAATTGTCTTTAATAGATTCACTAGTTACTTTAATTTTTTGCAATAAAATTCCTACTGTGTGTGCTCAACACATATTGCTGTATAAATGTCACATATTAAAATCATTTTACAGTGACTGTCCATTACCGAGTTAATTTACATATTTCCCGGGGTAGTAAAAATTAGTAGCTTTTGTTGTTTTGAGCGCAACAAGAATATTGCTATATATTTGTGCCATAATAATGGTGATTCTAATGTCCCAAAAATAAATAATTACCTATAGGGTACACATTTAATTTAATTTTTAAACGGCATTAGCGTACATTACATATTACAATATCGTCATTTATATTGTATACACGGTATATTTTCATAACTAAACATTTTTTTTAAAACTGCAACATGCATGATTAATTATTGAATGAGCAAATAAGCTAATTTTGATGACGTGCGTGTTTTCAATTGGAAGTAGTGTACAATTTTCTGAGAAAGGTGAACGAGAGCCCCTCCTATATTTGTAAACAGTATTTCTACAGTTTAGGTAGGTCATATGCTCAAATGAAAAGACATTAGCATTCCAACTTGACTTCCAACCCCCCACACATTATATGTGCAATATAGGCTCGTCTCTATTATTTTGGTACCCCCTTCCCCCCAGTGGGTCCTGAGGCCCCCAGCCCCCCACACACATCATTTATATCTGTCACCGTTTCCAAACAAGACGCCGGGTGACAAATGGCGGTGTAGGAAAAGCAAGAAAGGCGCTATGATCGCGCCGGGCGACCGTGAAGGCAACACGGCGACGCGTCGTCGCGTCGTTCTTTCTCACCTGTAGTGAAGAGCACGATGGCCTTGAGGCAGCTGTACTCGGCCGAGTCGACGTGCAGCGCCTTGAGCTTCTCCACCTGCTCCTGGAAGATCCGAATGTGGTCCATGAAGGCCACCACGCGGTCCGCCGACATGGGCGAGGCGTGCAGGCCGGCTGCAGCCAGCAGCGGCGCGACGTGCAGCGGCATGGAGCACTGCGCCGCGTTGAGCACGAACAGCTCGCTCCACGTCAGCCGCAGCAGGGCCACCTGGTCGGTGATCTGCAGGTCCGGGAAGAAGGGGATATTCCGGGCCCACTCCACGGCACTGAAGAGCATGCGCGCCGCCAGTTCGCAAATGTTCTCGATGCCCATGATGTTGTTGGGTTGCATGCACTGGCTGCCGTAGCGGGACGTCGGGTAGGGCTCCGCGCGCAGCAGCAGCGAGATATATCCCGAGAGGTACGAGTGGCAGTGCAGCGGATCCCCGTTGGTCAGCGCGAACTGGCCGTGGTGCGGCTGCGTGGGCGGCACCCGTCCCCTTTGCACGGCTGCAGTAAAAAGAGAGACTACAGATATTGAAGCCTGAATTCTGCACGTCAAGCACCGGCCACTTTAGCGGCTTGCAACAACAACAACAACAACAACCACAACAAATGGCAGCAATAACACACACACACACACACAGATTCGCACACAATGACACAAACGGAGAAGGCAGCACAAAACCCTTAAACCACGCGATGGTAATATTTGGCAATAATACTCCAAGCACGCTCGGTAAACAAAAGAACTCGAGTGTGGTAGACGTGCCACGATCGAAGCCTTGTATTTTACTTTCACGCGTATTAGATATTCACATTTGTCTGTTTTGTTTAGAAATATTGCTTTAAAAAAATAAAATAAACACAAAAGATCCAGCGGAGATCACCCCCCACCCTCGACTCGAGCGCCGGCACAAGGCGGCACCGAGGCACGCTGCTGCCGGCCACCTCGCGAGGGAGCACCCGCTGCATCGTACACGGCAAAAATAAATAAAATTGAGGTAAACAAAAAGTCCCAATACCTTCCCGTCTCATGCCGACCTTTAGGCATTTTTTAAGGCGGCAGTACTGGCACTGGTTGCGGTGGTGCTGGTCGATGGGACAGTTCCGGTTGGCCCGGCATGTGTAGGTCAGGTTCCGCCGCACGCTGCGCTTGAAGAAGCTCTTGCAACCCTCGCAGGTGAACTGGCCGTAGTGCTTTCCGCTCGACTTGTCCCCGCACACCACGCACTCGATATGCTGCGGTTGCTTGTCCGGCTGCTGCTGCGCGCCCTGGCCACCTCCGCCGCCGGGCGCCGACTGACCGTTGTTGGGGCCGCCTTGTGCCGGGGTCTGGGGGGCCGGCGGCGCGACCTGCGCGGCCGTCAGACCCAGCTGGCCCGGCTGCGCGTTGCCCAGCGCCAGCCCGCCTTGGGTCTGCGAGGAGAGGGCGCCCTGAGTGTCCGCCACGTCGTCCTGGGAGCCTCTCCACACTACCATTGCCATATCTGCCTCTCAGTCAACGGGGGGGAAACTTTTTGCTTGGCCGTTTTGTCTCTTTGTTGACCTTTTGGAGGAGGGGGTGGTGGGCTAAGGGTGGGGATGTCGTTCCACACGCCGACGGGGGGAAAAATGTCACCACAGCCGAGGCGCCGAGCTCGACGCTCCGCTCCGGGAATGAGTCGACTCGATGACGACGAGGAGGCGGAGGAAGAAGACGGCGAGGGGGAGGCTGCTTCTCACCAGCGAGGCCGAGTCAAGGGGGCTCCTACTGCCGGCCATCCAGCACCCCCGTCGGCGGGGAAGGTGGACCGAGTGCCGGGACGAGAGCGAGCAAGCAGCATGGACCGGCTTGGCTTTTTGGAGGGAGGAGGAGGAGGAGGAAGAGGTGGAAGAGGGGGAGAGGAGGAGGAGGAGGAGGAGGAAGGAGGGTAGGAAAGGGGGGGCGAGGATGGAGAACACCGGCGCTGTAACGTGGACCCACAAGCTCCGGGTGCGAGTCTGCAAGAATTCTCTCCACCCAGAAGGGACCAAAAATAATTTGAAAAAATCCGCCTCTCGAGCCAGCAAATGTAATGATTCTCCTAGAATCCTTCTTGCGGTTGTCTGCCTTTTTTTCTCCCGTTCGATGAAAAAAGGGATTCGAGCGCGGTTCAAGAAAGACGAATCAAAGTGTGGAGATATGTTAAAAAGGCAGTCGGGAGGCTTTGGGCTTAAGAGGAGCACGGCTGGCAGAATGCTTTCTCTCTGATCAGCTCGCTGAGCTTCTCTATATAGTGAACTTTGACACGACTGCTGCAACTTAGAACACGTTGCCATGGCGACGAGCTGCCATATAAGGCAGGCGGAGTGTGCGTAGGACCGCCCTCCTCGCTTCCCATTGGCTGCCGAGTCGCGGCTGTGCTACTTGGTGGCGAGCCAAGACGCGGCCGAGGTCGAGCCAAGGGCCGCCGGGTCCTAAAAGGAGACGTTTTCCTGGAAGAAGGGGGCGACGAAGGGAGGGGAGCACTTTCTACTCAGCTATTCCGTAGATGAAAAATAGGGCTCAAAATGTCTTGTATATCAAAATGAAAGCAATTATCATCCCGTAGCTTTATTCCACCCCTTTGCAATCAAATTGTGCGCATAAAGCGGGAAGACTGGACAATGGTGTGCATAAGGCAAACAAAAAATGTCAATAAAATGATTCATTTCGGAATACAAAATACATTTTTGAATACTAAATACTAAAATGTATTCAAAAATAAATAGAGGAAACGTTTTAGTCAAATATCTCTTTCCACTCATGACAATGTTTTGCACTTACTCTATAGGGGAAAACGATACATAAAAAAAAACAATATGAAATAACACGTCATTCACACAGACCACACCATTTTATACATAAGAAACATATGTGAATAAATTACTAAATAAAATAAAATCACCCAATGCTAGAAAATTACTTCTCTAATTTGTCATTCACACAGTGGGCTAGAGGAACAAATGCAAACAAGTCAAAATATCAAACTAGTTTAGAAAAATAATACAAATCAAACAACATTCAAAGAAAAGGATTTTCAGACTTTATATCTGCTTGACATCGACCAGAGAGTGACCTATCCTGGGTGTATCCTGTTTTTCAACCCAACTAGCTCCTCTCAACAGGATCAGCGGTTTAAAAAAGGTGGAAGCAAAGAAATATGGAATGTGAAGTGGAGTCATCGTAATCTTATATTTTACACGCACTTCATCATAACATACGCCCTACTCGTTACACCAAAATATTACAATATGGATTTAAAAATACAAAAACACATTAATTGTACTACATCCGCTAATGATGTTAAAAGGGCAAAATATGAGTCTTTAAGGTCAAAGGTTTACCAATAAATTGGCCCTAAAAATAACAAATATAAATATGTATATATTATACATATATAAAAGACAAAGCCAGCAAAGACAGATCAATTGAATAATGAGCTGATATTTAGTCAAGAAATACGCAAAAAGGTGCTGATTTAGTAAGAAAAAAATCCATATTTTCCAAATTGTAGTATTAAAAGCCAGGCTATGACCTCATTCATGACCACAGGCTGTGACACTTGAACTAAAAGCGCTCCGTGTCTGTGAATGCGCGCCTTGCATTGTCGTCCAAGCACAGTGTATGGCTGCCCCCCAGCGTTTGAAAGAATATTGCATGCAAGCTCGCCTCATTGCATGGAGCGAGCGCGCTCGGTGCAACTTGGAGAGTCCACACGCTCCCCGCTTTCAGTCGTTCGCTCGCTGCAGCGTCGGAGCAACTCAGCCCAGCGTCGATACAACAAACCGGCCAATCTGGATTTACTCATTTCATTCATTTTTTTTAATATTGGCGTTTCGGCGCTCTTAAATTCTTCTACAAAAATATTTTTCTGCTGATACGCGTGACTTTCTTGCTTTATTTCCAGATTCTGCATCAAGGGAGTCGAAGTAAAGCATCTATAAGTGCCGATTTTGAACGTAGTAGGCTCCTATCGTGGTAAGTACACTTTTTGAGTCACACTTCTTTTATTATAATAAATTGGCACCGAAACTACCCGTGCTTTATCAATTTAAAAGTTAATGATGAGAGAAAATTTCGTATTAGCTCGAAATAATATAAATTGCTTATTTGTGCATGCATTTCCATCTTCATCTTAAATTGAAGGGTCCCATTGGTGTATGCGAAATCCATTTTAATTGTGATTGTGTTGTTACGGCAGCACACCTACCAAATGCATACGCTGCAGACTCGTCCGCGACGGGGTGCATCTTCTCTCCCCTTTCAAATCTTTAATTTTGTCTTGTCAGGCGGGCTTCTTCCCCCCCAGATAAAAAAAAGAGAGAGACTTAATTTTTGGGGGGCAAAAAAAGAAAGAAAAATAAGCAAGAACACGTCGTTTATTGCAAAACAGTCATTTCTGATCGTACAAAAACTTTGGAGGGAGCTCTGAAGAATGTCATTTGGAAATTGCATCAAATCTTTTTCAAGGGATTGTCCAGAATGACGTGGAAGAAGAACAGATACATCCCTAGCGCCTTTTCTCTCCTTCGTGCAAGCTGCAAAAACCTGCTTTGTGTGGGCTGTAACGAGCAGAGAGGGAGGGGGTGCTGGTGGGAGAGGGGGAGGAAGGGGGGCACCTGTCTGTGTACAGTCTGTATGTATGGACAGCATGCATTACGACATACATAATTTCAACACTTATGGCTCACTTAAGCATGCACAGATACGCACGATTAACACAAACAAGCACGTTTAATTGACTTACTGTAATATAATATAGTATAATAGAATAAACAGCCAAGTATAAGTTGGGGGCAATGAAAGCACCAATCATGCATCATAAATATGAAAAACAGAATCAAAGCGTTATTATAATGTCGTGTTTGCTACAAAACTAAAACATATCTAATCTGACATTCCAATCAATTGGATCGTTAACGTAAATTTGATTTAATTATTATGAATAACTACAGCCATTGTCCCATTCTTTTATTGTATGTTAATTTTTTAAATTGTATTTATTGTATTTTCCTTGCAGGTTGTTACAGTTTATTGTATGTGATTAGCAGTTTTTCTACCTTGATGCAACGTGATGGGCACACACGCACAGACACACACACACGCACGCACACGCACACGCACGTACACACACGCACACACACGCATGCTGCAACTACAAGTCTGTGCATACAACAATCGATTAAGACCAGACAGACACAAGGATTTCGCCTTGCACTTCATACTTACTGCCTTGCACTTCATACTTACTGATTACATACAAACATACGCACGCGCACATGCACACGCAATATAATGATTTCCTATCCTAATTTGTTTGTAGAACAAAGTCATACGCGGGCGCACAAACACGAGAAAGAGATGACGAGTTGATTGGCAGGAGTGCCAATCGATTAATTCATAAATTATGTATATATAGAATATAATCAATGTTGTAAGATTCATTTGGAATAACTTAGTTGAAAATCCTAAATGAAGAAATATAATTAATAATAAAAAATATAAAACAAATTAAATGTTAATTTAATTACATTTATTATTAAAATATGTATATACACTTGACGTCATTTTATATAAAAAATATATTGATGTCGATCTTGATGGTTCGTAAAAAAAAAAACCCTCAGCTTTTAACATTGTGAGAATTGTTACTAAGCAATAAATTATGTAAGAAAAAATAATAATAGAGGGTTTGTCAAGGGGGGAATTTTGGCGGGGACTTTAATGTTATCTCTGCACAGATAGTGGACCACTCACCCCGGGGGTCTACAAAGTTCCAGGCCTGATTAACCTCAGCAGAACTGCACGGGAGCAAAGGTTAACCAGCCTAATCAACTTCAAGAGTGGGACTGAGTGACATCATCAACGAACACGCGTACACGACACACACACATTTACACAACTCCACAGGTAAAGAGATATAATATAATGTAATATAATGCTCTTACTTTTCAAATTCAAATCAGATTTTAAATCACAAGTATATTTGATTTTTTTGTTTTGAATTGTTAAAGTATGTTAAAATACAACAAAATGCATAATGTTATGTTTTTACTGCAAATAATAAAATTCTGGAAATTGTACATTGAATGCCCCTGCAAAGGAACACAAAATTCCATTATGTTGTAATATATTGCATTGTTTTTTTTACGGAAGTGATACCAAAATGAGCATTTAATATGATGCATATCTATTGCTTAGTTTTGAGATTCTTTATGAGGTAAAATAAATATTAAGTAATACAAACACACACCGCAATCATACGTTTTGTGAATAAAGCATTAAGGCATCAAGGCAAGAATAAAGAATAAAGGCAGAACTATTGGTATTTTAAGTTAATTTGAGCACCCAAAATTGCACGCCCATAGTCATAATAATATTGTTATCACATATATGAATATAGCAACATTGATAATTACCATTAAAATTGACTTTTTTATTTTATACGGCTGTATCTCAATTAGTTGTTAGGATGTGTACTTTAGTGTGTTTGGTCTTAACATATACAGACTCAAAATGATGTCACATGCGAGAGTGCGTGTATTGGAACAATTCATAAAGATGCGTTCCCTACCACATGAGCGCATTCATGTGCGCTTCAAGAGCCCACAGAGCTCACCGGTACATTTGCCAATGACAGATGACAGTGGCAATTTGCACAGATAGATATCAATTTGTCTCAATGTTCACTGTTTAGGCCAACAGCCAGCCTGCTCTTAGAATTGCCTGGTGGAATCAGCGGCATCCACACCGAATACACATAGGCAAGACAAGTGGGGGGAGAAAGGAATGCTGTAAGCAGTGGTCAGACGTAATCAAGTACAAACACTTTTCCAATATCTTAACATGAACGTTCATTTTTGTGACAGCGTTTTCCTTTTACTTCCTCACAGGCGGATGGGAACGAGTGGTTTTCACATTTGCTCCACAGTTCGGCAGTTTGGGGTTCAAAACTAATCTCCAGTGTGAGAGTTTCATGCTTGTTACAAAACCTAGAGTGGTTACAGTACACGCTTCAGATTTGTGACTTTATCCACGTTATTTTTGTTCTTCGTTCCTCGTCTGACTTCGTCAGTGCTTGCTTGTGACTTTCATTTTGTCCTAGACATCGATGTAGTTTGTTATGTATATGTAGTGAAGTCATTCTCATGTCATCATCACGCTATTTTACGACGGGTATTTGAAAAATATATACATAGATATTTTTAGAATCTTGGAATAAAAATAATTTAAAACAAAAACACTGTCATTTCTGCAAATGCTGCTTCTGTATCAAGATTTGAGTGCTTTTGAGTGTACTAGGAAGAGAAAAATGTGCAAGCTGTCCTCCATGATGCATAGTTAACGTCTTTATAATTTTCTAGGTTTAAAACTGATATACATTCCTTCTGTGTGTGTGTCACTGAGTGCCTGGAAATAAAAGTAACCAGATGGAGAGTACAGATTTTCTTGGTGTGAATGCCCCCCCACTCAAAAAGGCTTTCTAGGAGGCCATGTAGAAACAACAACATAAGGGCAAGAAGACCCCCTGGAGGATGTCATGAAATTAAACCACCATTGATCATACAATGAAATTAACATTATGTGGATTCAAATGTTGGATCTTATTACTGCTCAACATCTGATGATGTACTGGTATTATGACAAGTGTTAGGAGTATTGTTGTCCTGATTATATCCCCCGGACTGTCTGATACTGGTAAGCGGGCTAAGTTTTTCTCCCTAAATCTTTAGGTTTGGCTACATTTCTAAATACTAATCATCATTATTTTAAAAATAAGTATATCCAATTCTGTTCTGAACCATCTGTGAGCAGTCTTTCCCCAAAACCTTTTAAAATCCTATGTACAAAAAACAACTGTACAATATTGAAACATAAAATGTAACGTATAAAACCTATGTGATTGTCATTACCGTATGTAGTCTCTTACATTGATCCAGATATTTCCACCAGCTTGTAAAAACTGGAGTGTGTTCAGGCATTTTGAAATAGTCAAACTAACAAAAAACAGCAATTATAAGTAAGGCCTACAAAAAGATGATACTCCAACAAAAAGTACCATATTGTCCAGATGAATGAGCAGGTGAAGAAGAAAAGCAGTAAACAGTAGCAGTAGAGGAGTGGCGCAGAAAGGCGAGCGGCTGACTGGATGATGGTATTATAAACGGGTGTAATGTTCACAACAACAACAGCAGCAGCAGGCAGCGGAATATGTGCCCTCAGGCCAAAGCATGAAAAGCGAGGGCGGCCACACATTGTGCTGTGATAGAGATGACAGCACTCGTATGGTTTGTGATGCAAAGTATTAAGAGTTTTTTTTCTGCGTAAGGGAAAAAGAGCTGCAGGCAGATAATGAGTTTGTAGCTTGTTTTGCTATGGTAAGTATGTCGCCTATCAAAGTTGTGACTACTTGCCCACATGGAAGATGTGATTACTAATGTCCAAAGTACTTTTCAGTTCTAGAATAACACATGGTTCACCATTCAAGATACATATGTGGCATTTGGGTATTTGCAGAGAGTCCTCTTTAAAATGTTACTCAGTCCTCAATCTTAAATCAAACAAATCATCAGTTTGTGGTGGTCACATGAAGTACTCTGAATTTAGTTAACAAAAAATGTATATATATCAGCCAACAAAATAGTTTGGCCTATCAACATTAATTGATATTTTTGATCCCCTTTCATCAAAAAGTGCTTCACCTAAAAAAGTGACGTAAAATAATGAAGAATTCTCTTGGTTAGTGATGATTACTTTTGTTTTGACATGTTTTGGAAAGTACTTTTGTACAGCTGTGAAGACCTCTGAAATACATGCAAATTTTTGCAACGTTACGCTCATATTGAGAAAAAAAGCTGGCAGTTTGTGGAAACTGCAAAGGGAGTTGTCAACAAGGACATTTTTCTCCAGAGACTGGAAAGGAAATTGCACAGGGAAGGGTTCGGGCAGATTCTGAGCCATAGGACACAGTCATAGGACAACAGCTCATGACAAACTGAAAGGTCAGCAAGTATCACTTTCACTTGTAAGAAGAAGACTTAAGAAGCATGGTGTGAACAGGTCAAGTGGCCACCAGATAGACTCTGTTGACACGATCTTGCCTTCCACATGGTGCAGCATTCAACAATAAAATAGAAGCTCTATGAAAATGATGATTTCATTGCTATTCTTATTCATGAATACTATTAAGATGTGCAAGGAAGCATGTGACTAAAATAGTTCCAGCCAATTAGCAAAAAAATAATATTGATGAAAAAGTTAGGATGAAATATCTGGAAACAAAAGTTAAACAAGGGGAAAAAAAGAAACTTTAAGAGTAAACAAAAAACATCAAACTTAAAAAAAATACCATTAAGTTAAACTTTTTGTTCAACACAATTGTTAAAAATTTAAAAAGGCAGGGATGAAAATATTGGTATACATAAATTAATTTTGTTGCACAACAATGCTTGTCTCTTTTCTTGGCATGCTTCAATTTTGATTATTTTTTACTTTATTAAGTTTTATGTCATTTCAATGGACATTATTGTTTTTTCTTTCAGAAGGGCACCGGAAACTTTGTCCACATGTGTATATAATTATATTGTTGATTTAAGAATGACCCTGTCTGTACAATGCGGGACAATCTTTTTTATGCTTGAGACCTTCAAGTTTCAAGTATAGTTTTAAAACATAAACAAATAACTTGCAGATACAGTGTAAAAGATTCAAATTGGCTTGTATGAGCTAGCGCCATATGGCAATTAAAAATCAATGCCTGTCTATCCATAGAGACAAAGCATATATATATAGTGCAGTGTAGATTGACTACATGGAAGTGACAAATAAACACATGTTCACTTTGCAACTAGACACTGCCTTGTGCAGCCAGTAGCTGGGAGCATCACATTTATTAGGAAGAAATAAAAAGCTTGTCAAGTGACATGTTGTAACTGGAGACATCTCCCATATGTTTGCGAGCTATTAGGGTGACAGTGAATAACATGAAGTCAACTGTGTCAGTAGGTTTCAAAAGGTATTCGTGAGATTTGGTCATGTAGTGTGGTACTCAAGCCTGGGAAAAGTATGGCCCCCTGAGTACTTATATTTTCAAACATGTATGTTATACCGATCAGTATATTTTTTGCCCTGTTTCTCTATTCTCTACATTTTCTCCATATCTCCTTAAAATGTGGAAGTGACAAACAGAAGCTTAATTATATGGACCAGTGGGGGCATGGTAGGAGGTGGAAAAGGCACAAGAACATGTTTCTCAAAGTGATCTGGCCTGTCAAACTGGATTTCAGCAAATTCTCATTAGTTTTAAATTATTTGAGCGACAAGTGAAAGTTCTGATACATTAACCATAAGTACCCAAAATGTTGCTTCTAATTTGTTTACCAAGCAAAGAACACTGCCCACATTGTGAAACAAACCGCAGGCTCTCTTCTGTTGTGAAGCGGATTTTCTGCAAATATCTGTCTTGAATATGTGCAGGGTACAATGCAATCTCAGAAAAGCAAGCCTGGCACTCGAGGCATTTTTGAGAGAAATATGCAGCATAGAGTCAGAAGGCTTTGCCTCAGTCATAGGTCATAGGTCTTTCAACAGCATAATGAACCATAACACCAAGAGTGATTTTGACCAAAACAACGTACTACATGGAAGATCTAAACCCTATTGAGCATCTTTAAAAGGAACTGAATCTGAGAGAGTTGTAGCATTTTGTGGGCAAAATTCCTGCAATTACCCCCCAAATTTGTTGTGATTTCCTTTGATTGTGTTATTATTCTACAGTTAGGTGAACGGAGTTGGACCCAGATGTGGCGAAAACAGGCAGACAAACGTAAAGTTTTTATACAAAATGTAGTTTACAAAATAAAACCTTACATACGAAAGCTGGTAAAAAGTAACAACACAAATTATTCCAACTTTGCTCATTGCAGTGTGTGTGATTTAATGCCTGGAAGAAAGGACTGAGTTTATTTAAACAGCAGGAAAATAATATCATAAACTATCAGACTGATGGTCATAATACGGGTTCACGTAAGTGGGTCGGCAAAAAAAGTAGAGCCCATTTTCATCAAGCTAATTGCCTGTTTGTGAAGAGGGAGCAAACTTTTCCAAGCGGCACTCCATAATGTAAGCTTTTTCTTAATCATAAATAGAGCTCTTGTATCCCATGGGGACTTGCTATTCTAATTTACAATTGAACTAAAGACCAAAGCTATCAATCTTTCACAGACATTTTATTCCTGCACCCCCCTCTCAGGCTTGTAATTGTGGTGGCATGGCCATAAACAACAGAGAAATGGCAGCACTGACTGATTGCTGGAAATGACATATTAACACATAAGCACTCTCAATCACTTTGCACTTGATCGTGGATGGACATACATAAGTGCACACAAAAAAGTACATCAAGAGTAAATACCCAATGAAGGTGATAAAACCAAGCGATTGACGAATAGACATATCATCCTGCAAACTTGAAAAAACACACCAATCTTACATCTAAGCAGTGTAATGAGTGAGATAATAAAAATATGACCCTGATAGAATGTTTATGTAGATTTAGTTATTTTTAAGGCTGTCAAATAAATATACCAAAATAGAAGATCCCTGACGCATTTGTGTCATGTCATAACACTGTCAAAACAGGTGTGCTCTCCAAAGTTTTAAATGCAATGTTATCCGACAAACCAGACATCCAGTCAACCTACTCAGTAGCTTCCTTCTAACCAATCAATTACAATCTGACTCTATCATCCCTACCAATCTATTTTTAATAATTTGCCACTGTCATGTGGAAAAAAGCAGTAGAGCAAAGTGTGACTTTAGTATAGTATTGCAAGAAAACGCATCATAAGGTAATGCATACAACCAGTTACGATACTGTACTTCCATGTGCTGTGCTGCAAGGCAAGGGGTTTAGGTCTTGGAGCTAGCCTTGTCTTTCTGTCATCGCAGTGCTACGGAACGCCCAGCAAACTGGCTGATGACTCAATGATGCAACATCACTGCGATGTCGCTAACGACGGGTCTTTTGGCTGACGAGTTAATGCAGAAACTCTCAATGTCATCGGCAAAAGATAAGAGTTAAAGAAAGCGCTGCATTGTGTGCATAATGACAGGCTGCCGGCCAGCCCCTGAGATGTCACAGGTCAGTCATGTTAAGAATGTGTGTGCCCAATCATCCGTTGATCTCGATCTGCACCCAGCCTACAGCTAACCATGACTTAAGCACAATCAAGGGTGCTGATGAATGAACAAAGAGATCCTTGAATTGTCGACTGTCACATGACTGCTTTTAGGCTAAATGGTGATGACACTTGCAATCAAAACAGCACGTTTTGAAGAAAGACATTCATCAAAGCAATCGTCTTTACCGCTGATTTGAATTCATTGTCAATATTTGTCATTTGTACTATTAGCGTGGAATTTCCAAACACATTTATTGGTTGAAAATATGGCAGCAGAGCTAAATATGATTCAAATCCAAATAGAAAATATAGTGATAAGGGATTTTGTAAGACTTTAAACAACGCAATGAGGACGATATAAAAGAAGGAAATAAATTCCACATGTAACAGACATCACACGAAGTGTCAGCATTGTAATGAGGGATTTTCTATTCACACAAGTGTAATTTTGATCTCGGCTAGAGACCACACCTGAAATTAAACGTGGTCTTCATGTCTTTGGACAAAGAGCTTCATCTGGTCTGAGAGCTAGCAATTGTTCGCTTCTACATTATCTGAAATCAACTGCTCTCTTTCACTCCCAGCATTAAGCACAGAACAATTGCATTAATTCTAATGTGGCAATGTGTATAATATGCAAAAAGGCCAACTGATATTTATACACAGGGATGTCTTCCAAGTGGGGATATGCAATAAAGACAAAATCCTTATAACAACATACAGTTGACACCCATTAAGTCATTTATTCATTCATGTTCCGACCTTCCTTCGCTACAATAAAGACCGCCGCCAATTACGCCTCACAGTTACTACCGGGCTTCTTGATTGGAGTACCTTCTAGACCAGGGGTCTCGAACTCAATTTACCTGGGGGCCGCTAGAGGCCGAGTCTGGGTGAGACTGGGCCGCATCAGGATTTCCACAAGAAAAGCACTGATAAAACTTTCCAACGTTATCAAATATCTTTATTTTTTAACAAAAAATAATGAATTAAAAAAATTAACTTAAAGATGAATAAAAAATAAATCAATCAGTAATATAAAACCAAATAATACTAATGAGCATACAGTAGATATACACTGGCTGGCTAAGTAGAGAAAATGAATTATTTTTATTCCGTTTCAAATGTCTGTATTAACAGCTCTTTAACCTTTAACTTTCTGAACTTGAATGGAACATTGAACATGAAATATTCTGAACACGGCTTCTTTTGCCTACTCCTTGCTGCTAGAGACCTGGCAGCGCTTCTTCTCACATAGTCACATTTGGCTTGAGGGAGGAAGCAGTGGAGACCCTCAGTAGAGCTTGAAGATGCTCATCAGTAAGTCTGGACCTGTACTTGGACTTATTGAAGTTCAAGGTGGAGAAGAGCTTCTCACACAAGTATGTGCTCCCAAAAAGGCACATGGTCCGCTTGAACCTTCGGGAAAGTTCAGGGAAGCTGGAGGTCATCTCTCTCAAAAATTGCCCAAGCTTGTCTGCTTCTCCACTCCTCCCTGAACTTGGCTTTGAGTGCAGAGTTGCACTGCAGGTCAATGAGCTCCATTTGAAGCTCAGGAGGGGCATCTTGCACATCAAAGGAGAAGGGGTCCGCAAAAATTTGAAATGTGGCTTTGTGTGTCTTGAAGTCTGCAAATCTGTGATCAAATTCCTCCTGTAGCTTCGAAATGGCCTCAACATACTTCTCACCACTGAATGGTGTGCCTGCATCCACGAGAGCCTTGCATGCTGGGAAATGGCAAAGGTTTGTCTGAGAGAGCTGGGCTTTCCATAACACAAGTTTAGTGCAGAATGCTCTCACGTTGTCATAGGCAGCACTGACAAGTTGCCCCTGGCCTTGTAGCTTCTTGTTCAGTACATTAAGCTCATGTGTGATATCAACAAGAAAAGCCAAGTCCATGAGCCATTTTGGATCACTTAGCACAGGATCAATCAACTCACAAACAGCGTAGCTAGCTTTGACTGCTGCATTACTGTCTTTGGTAGCCTTCTTGAAGAGATCCTGTTGCCTCAGAAGACGTGTTTTAAGACTGGCAACCTGGTTGGCTCTCTCATCTCCCTGGTATTTTTCGTACTCCTCAGCATGTCTCATAGTACAATTACGTTTCAAATTGTATTCCTTGTGCACCGCAACTTTTTCAGTGTAAATGAGACACGTCGGGGTGCCCCTGTGTTCAACAAAGAAATATTGCACTCCCCACTTTTCTTGAAACTGTCTGTGCTCATCACCGACTTTTCTCTTCACGGCAGGCTTTGAAAGAGACATCTCTGGGGCTCTGTAATATGTTTTTCCACTTGGAATGAGTCTCGGGTTGATCTTTCACATTCAGTCGCGCGGGTTTGTGGCGCATGTGCACTTTCGCTCTCCGTTTCAATCGCGGAGATGGCTACAGACACTGACACAGGCTGGATCACGGATCATAGCGCCTCATTCAGTTCTATGCTGAGAGCAGCGGAGGAGTGTGCGCGCCGAGCGGAGTGATCGGCCTCACGGCTTCTCCTCCGCCCAGCTGATTGGAGGAATGAATGAGTGAGTGAGCGAGGCACTGGACAGCCCGGCCGATGTCCCGCCCTCCAGAGCCGTATACCTCACCGTGATTGGTTCATTCAGCTCCGAACCAAAGTTCACTCTAATTTTTTGTTGGTCTGAGCAGAAAGACAACCTCCCTGAGCGCACTGAGTACCAGTGTGAGCGACATCATCGGTACTCGGATGATTCGCCTAAAGACGTTTTGCCGACGGACGTTTGACAGACGGGCAGGTCGCCGAATGGACGTTCCACCGAACGTTCATTCGGCCGAACGGAGGTTTCGCCGAAACGGGATTCGAACGCTCGCCCCGCCGGATCGTGTGTGTACAAGTTTTTCAACCTCGGCCCACGGGCCATATACGGCCCGTTAGGATTTTTAATCCGGCCCGCCGCCGGTGTTGTCCAAATTATAGTAAAAATCAATGTTCGTCTACCATCAATGGCAGTCCGGGAATAAGCACTCTTGGGCAGGCAGATGTAGCAGAACCGAGCCGTAAAATGACAGCAATCGGGTCAAATCCATCCTAAAACAGCATTTAATGATTAAATACAAATACTGGATGATATCGCGATGGAGGCAAAAAAACGTCTATAGACGTCCATTCGCCAAACGGCTCAAAATGCTCTCAAATTCGGTCAAATCCAGCTGAAAACAGCGTTTAATGATTAAATACAAATACTAATATTTGTATTTAATCATTAAACTAACAAATACTAGTACGACCTGTCCGTCTGTCAAACGTCCGTCGGCGAAACGTCTTTAGGCGAATCATCCGGTCACGACATCATCATTGCTCGCTATCGGCACACCAGTATCACACCTGCCACAAGCAGGTGCATGTCAATGTTCCCTCTAATTTTTCATGTAAAACATGCTGTAAAACAAGAAAAACACGAGTGGACAGAGCTACTGCCACTGGCTGCCACTTAAACGGCGCCATCATGTGGAAAGGGGTAAAAAAAAAAAAAAAAAAAAAATCGATCTTTCATATTAAGACGGGGGCCGCAAATTATCGTCCCGCGGGCCGCAGTTGGCCCGCGGGCCGCAAGTTTGAGACCCCTGTTCTAGACTAAGGAAAAAAATCAAAGTCCCAAGGTACCCAAAATCTGCACTTTATTATAAATACACTTAATTTGTCATTTCTGTTGGACCTTTCTTCAGAGTGCCATTCATGTGTGGCCATGAGAAAATAAAATGTTGTGGTCTTTTAAAAAAAGTATGAAAAGTCTTTTCTTGAGTAAAAGTACTGCTTTCCTGCAAGTTGATTAATAAGTGAAATTGAAGGTGAAGTGAAAACACATTTTTGAAAGAATTATAGTGAAGGTTGTTAATAATAAGGTGGCACGGTGGAGGAGTGGAAGGCACGTCCACCTCAAAGTTCTGAGAGAGGGGGTTAAATGCCTGGTGGAATCCGACCTTCCTGTGTGAATTTGGCATGTTCTCCCCGTGCCTCTGTGGGTTTTCACCGGGTAATCTGGTTTCCTTCCACTTTCCAAAAACACCAGTCAGCCATTGGGCACACAGAAAGACAGACACAATCATTCGCTTTTGCAATTATACTGCCCTTAGCGGGAATTGAGCACACGCCTGGCCGCATAAAAGTCAGGTGAGTGAACCACTACACTACCAGGCACCTTCTTCATTTAAAAAAAAGTTTCCAGACTGCTTGATTTTCTTTCTAGGCACCAAACAAAGAGGACATATAGTATGACACTTTTCAGACTGGTCTCAAGTGTCAGGTTGCGACTGGTACGTCAATAACACGTACAGAATGTTTTTGCTTATCCTTTCCTTCTTTTTTGTCACTCTGCCACACCAATAGGATCAGTAGTCTAGGTGGCTGCAAATCCTATAACAGCAGATTTGGCCTGCATAGTTCACAGACAATCTAATCACATTAGCCAATGTATGGACAATAGAATAGCTTGGTGTGTACACGGTATATCGCAAGAGTGAAAGTGAAGTACTGGAAGCAGAGTTGGAATCTTCATCGTCATCCACAGTATAGTAATTTGTACTTGATAACTTGTTCTGATGAATACTATCACCATTTTTCATAACTTTAAGAAACTACACCTATTCTCAAAATGTCGCAGTCATTAGGTATGGCCAAGGTTCAAAGCACCACTCATGTCCCAGTGAGGGTCAGCTTTCTGACCTCACCAATAGCAAATGCCTCACTTGATGAGAATCAAGCGAAAGGTGTGTCACCCACAGTTGCCTGCTGCGCCCCTCGACCAGATGTGCGGGGCGTCTCCATTACAAGAGGCAGAGAAGCCGCCAGATACAGGTGCAAGAGTTGACGTGGGGCCTTAATAATGGGGGTATCCATTGGCTGTGTTTAATCAAAGACACGCGGGAAGGGGATAGGAGTCACTGCTCTTTGATGGAGAGCGCCCTTATGAAGACGGACAATCACTTTGCTCCCTAAGTGAAACCATCGTTTAGCCTCAATTCCCACAGAAAAGGCCCATTTGTTATCCAAGGAAAGCGGGGGAGTGAAGCTAGGTGCAGGGTGCATGCATTTTCTACCCAATTACCTTGTACAGACGCTCCCCTACTTACGAACATTCAACTTACGAACAACGGTACATACGAACATGTCTGCAAATTGCGTTTAAGTCCAAAAATGTTCGCAAGTCCAATTTTGTATTTCGCGCCTTTTTCGGAGTAGTACTTCTTTCCGCCGCTAATACCGACGCCTGGCGCTGTGAGAGCTCAGCTCACCCAGCATCTACCTTCTTCTTCGTTGCAATGCGGAAGTGCGTGAATGTATCTCCAGTGTGCAAAGAACCTTTTTCATTTGTATCATTAAATATCTCATGCATCCAATATTGAATATGGTTGGTAAAAAGCTAAAGGCTTCTATTGAGGGAGTTGCAAGGAAGAGGCAAGCCATTTCATTTGAAACGAGTGGCAATAATAACGAAGCTTGATGCGCGTGAGAGTGGTGAGCGTTTCACGGGCATACAACTTGAATTGTTCGACCGTCAGTACCATTTATAAACAGAAAGATCGAGCAGCAGGACCCAAATATTGAACGTTGCACAAAGTTTGCAAATCAATTGAATGATGCCATACAGTGCTACCGCATCATTTATGATGAAAAAAAGAAGAAAACTGTGCAATCGTCATTAGGTCGCTTCTTTTGGCCAGTTTCTAATACATAAATCTCTCTCTCTCTCTACAGTACTGTTCATATTCTCTCCATTTTATTAAATGTTTTTTTTTCAGTACAAACCAATGCGTGTTACTTATACAAGCCTTAAACATACAAATGCACTTATATAAACCTTCAATATACTTATATCGGCCTTAAACATAAATTATAATACAAAATATAGCACTGAATCAACTTACAAACAAATTCAACTTATGAACAATCGCTCGGAACCAATTGCGTTCGTAAGTAGGGGAGCGTCTGTATATGTTTTGACGAAAGTTTGGCGACACTCTTTTTCCTTGTCGACGATAATGTCAAATATTTATTCATCTTATTAGACGTGCTTCATAACTGAGCAAAGAATACCCCGAGATTTGGTACAAACGTAAAACTGGCATGCAAAATGACTTGAATGGCTGGACATCGTAAGGCTTTTTCTTAAAAAAAAAGTGGTCTATGTAAAGTAAAGCTTTTATTTGTTTAAAAAATAAATACTATGTATATATAGTCAGGCTTTTTTCTTTAAAAATGACCATGTATATTAAGGGTTTTTATTAAAAAATGACCATGTATAGTAAGGCTTTTTTATTTAAAAAAAAAACGACCATGTACAGTAAAGCGTTTTTCTTAAAAGACGACATAGTATAGTAAGGCTTTTTTTCTTAAAAAATGACATAGTATTGTAAGGCTTTTTTCTTAAAAAAAAACGACATAGTATTGTAAGGCTTTTTTTCGTAAAAAACGACATAGTATAGTAAGGCTTTTTTCTTAAAAAACAACATAGTATAGGCTTTTTCTTTAAAGACGACATAGTATAAAAAGGCTTATTTTCTTTAAAAACGACACAGTATAGTAAGGCATTTTTGTCTTTAAAAACGACATAGTATAGTAAGGCTTTTTATTTACAAAAAAGACCATGTATAGTAAGGCTTTTTTCTTAAAAAATGACCATCTATAGTAAGGCTTTTTTGTTTAAAAAAGACCATGTATAGTAAGGCTTTTTTTCTTAAAAAACGACATAGTATAGTAAGGCTTTTTTCCTTTAAAAAACGATATAGTATAGTATGGCTTTTTTTCTTAAAAAAAACGACATAGTATAGTAAGGCTTTTTTTCTTAAAAAACGACATAGTATAGTATGGCTTTTCCCCCCTAAAAAACGACATAGTATAGCATGGCATTTTTTCTTGAAAAACGACATAGTAGAGGAAGGCTTTTTCCTTTTTTTCCTTTTTTTTCTTTTTTCTTAAAAAACGACATAGTATAGTATGGCTTTTCCCCCCTAAAAAACGACATAGTATAGCATGGCTTTTTTTCTTGAAAAACGACATAGTAGAGGAAGGCTTTTTCCCTAAAAAACGACATAGTATAGTATGGCTTTCCCCCCTAAAAAACGACATAATATAGTATGGCTTTTTTCCTTGAAAAAAATGACATAGTATAGTAAGGCTTTTTCCCTAAAAAACGACATAGTGTAGTATGGCTTTCCACCCTAAAAAACGACATATTATAGTATGGCTTTTTTCCTTTAAAAAACGACATAGTATAGTAAGGCTTTGTTTCCTAAAAAACGACATAGTATAGCATGGCTTTTTTTCTTGAAAAACGACATAGTAGAGGAAGCCTTTTTTTCTTAAAAAACGATATTGTATAGTAAGGCTTCTTTTCTTAAAAAACGACATAGTATAGTAAGGCTTTTTTTCTTTAAACAAAGCAAGTAAGGCTAAGAGAGTCGGAGAATAAATCTGACTTCTGATTCTGCATCTTCTAGTTGTTGCTGTGGTCCACTGGCAAAATCATTGGGGCAGAACATGAGGCGTGAATCAAGAGTGAGTTCAATTCCACTCGTTGCAATTTTCAAATTGTTTAATGAGGTAATGAAAAGGATAAATACAACTTCCAACTTTACTGTGGTGCAGTGGCAAAGACAATGGGTCAGAACTTCAGGTTGACTCAAGTTAAAATCAGAAGTGAGTTTGATTCCACTCTTTGCAATTTTCAAATTGTTTATTGAGGTAATGAAAAGGATGATATAACTTCCAATCACATCATCTCAGAACACACTGTGGTCCAGTGGCAAGAACAATGGGTTGAAATTGAAGTTGGACACAAGTTCAAATCATGAGTGAGTTCAAGTCCACTCTTTGCAAATCTCAAATTGTTTATTGAGGTGATGAAAATGATAAATATAACTTCCAATCATCTCATTTCAGAAGTCACTGTGGTCCAGTGGCAAAGACACTGGGTCAGACAGACCTCAGTGGCAAAAATATTGGTTCAGAACTTGAGGTGGGAATCAGGAGTGCGTTCAATTCCACTCTTTGCAATTCACAAATTGTTTATTGAGGTAATGAAAAGGATAAATATAACTTCCAACCACTAAATTTCAGAAGTCACTGTGGTCCAGTGGCAAAGACAATGGGTCAGAACTTCAGTTGGACTCAAGTTCAAATCAGGAGTGAGTTCAATTCCACTCTTTGCATTTCTCAAATTGTTTATTGAGGTAATGAAAAGGATAGATATAACTTCCAATCACATCATTTCAGAACTCACTGTGGTCCAGTGGCAAAGACAAATGGTCAGAACTTCTGGTGTACTCAAGTTCAAATCAGGAGTGAGTTCGATTCTACTCTTTGCAATTCTCAGATTGTTTATTGAGGTAATGAAGAGGATAGATATAACTTCCAATCGCATTATTTCAGAAGTCACTGTGGTCCAGTGGCAAAGACAATGGGTCATAACTTCAGGTGGACTCAAGTTCAAATCAGGAGTGAGTTCAATTCCACTATTTGCAATTCTCAAATTTTTTATTTAGGTAATGAAAATGATAAATATAACTTCCAATCATCTCATTTTGGAAGTCACTGTGGTCCAGTGGCAAAGACACTGGGTCAGACAGACCTCAGTGGCAAAAATAATGGTTCAGAACTTGAGGTGGGAATCAGGAGTGAGTTCAATTCCACTCTTTGCAATTCACAAATTGTTTATTGAGGTAATGAAAAGGATAAATATAACTTCCAATCAGATCATTTCGGAAGTCACTGTGGTCCAGTGGCAAAGACAAATGGTCAGAACTTCAGGTGGACTCAAGTTCAAATCAGGAGTGAGTTCAATTCCACTCTTTGCAATTCTCAAATTGTTTATTGAGGTAATGAAAAGGATAGATATAACTTCCAATCAGATCATTTCGGAAGTCACTGTGGTCCAGTGGCAAAGACAAATGGTCAGAACTTCTGGTGGACTCAAGTTCAAATCAGGAGTGAGTTCAATTCCACTTTTTGCAATTCTCAAATTGTTTATTGAGGTAATGAAAAGGATAGATATAACTTCCAGTCACATCATTTCAGAAGTCACTGTGATCCAGTGGCAAAGACAATGGGTCAGAACTTTAGGTGGACTCAAGTTCAAATCAGGAGTGAGTTCAATTCCACTCTTTTCAATTCTCAAATTGTTTATTGAGGTAATGAAAAGGATAGATATAACTTCCAATCACATCATTTCAGAAGTCAGTCTGGTCTAGTGGCAAAGACAATGGGTCATAACTTCAGGTGGACTCAAGTTCAAATCAGGAGTGAGTTCAATTCCACTATTTGCAATTCTCAGATTGTTTATTGAGTTAATGAAAAGGATAGATATAACTTCCAATCACATTATTTCAGAAGTCACTGTGGTCCAGTGGCAAAGACAATGGGTCATAACTTCAGGTGGACTCAAGTTCAAATCAGGAGTGAGTTCAATTCCCCTAATGCAATTCTCAATTTTTTTATTTAGGTAATGAAAATGATAAATATAACTTCCAATCATCTCATTTCGGAAGTCACTGTGGTCCAGTGGCAAAGACACTGGGTCAGACAGACCTCAGTGGCAAAAATAATGGTTCAGAACTTGAGGTGGGAATCAGGAGTGAGTTCAATTCCACTCTTTGCAATTCACAAATTGTTTATTGAGGTAATGAAAAGGATAAATATAACTTCCAATCACTAAATTTCAGAAGTCACTGTGATCCAGTGGCAAAGACAATGGGTCAGAACTTCAGGTGGACTCAAGTTCAAATCAGGAGTTCAATTCCACTCTTTGCAATTCTCAAATTGTTTATTGAGGTAATGAAAAGGATAGATATAACTTCCAATCAGATCATTACAGAAGTCACTGTGGTCCAGTGGCAAAGACAAACGGTCAGAACTTCTGGTGGACTCAAGTTCAAATCAGGAGTGAGTTCAATTCCACTCTTTGCAACTCTCAAATTGTTTATTGAGGTAATGAAAAGGATAGATATAACTTCCAGTCACATCATTTCAGAAGTCACTGTGGTCCAGTGGCAAAGACAAATGGTCAGAACTTCTGGTGGACTCAAGTTCAAATCAGGAGTGAGTTCAATTCCACTCTTTGCAATTCTCAAATTGTTTATTGAGGTAATGAAAAGGATAGATATAACTTCCAGTCACATCATTTCAGAAGTCGCTGTGATCCAGTGGCAAAGACAATGGGTCAGAACTTTAGGTGGACTCAAGTTCAAATCAGGAGTGAGTTCAATTCCACTATTTGCAATTCTCAAATTGTTTATTGAGGTAATGAAAATGATAGATATAACTTCCAATCACATTATTTCAGAAGTCACTGTGGTCCAGTGGCAAAGACAATGGGTCAGAACTTCAGGTGGACTCAAGTTCAAATCGGGAGTGAGTTCAATTCTACTCTTTGCAATTCTCAAATTGTTTATTGAGGTAATGAAAAGGATAGATATAACTTCCAATCACATCATTTCAGAAGTCACTGTGGTCCAGTGGCAAAGACAATGGGTCAGAACTTCAGGTGGACTCAAGTTCAAATCAGGAGTGAGTTCAATTCCACTATTTGCAATTCTCAAATTGTTTATTGAGGTAATGAAAAGGATAGATATAACTTCCAATCACATTATTTCAGAAGTCACTGTGGTCCAGTGGCAAAGACAATGGGTCAGAACTTTAGGTGGACTCAAGTTCAAATCAGGAGTGAGTTCAATTCCACTCTTTTCAATTCTCAAATTGTTTATTGAGGTAATGAAAAGGATAGATATAACTTCCAATCAGATCATTTCAGAAGTCACTGTGGTCCAGTGGCAAAGACAAACGGTCAGAACTTCTGGTGGACTCAAGTTCAAATCAGGAGTGAGTTCAATTCCACTCTTTTCAATTCTCAGATTGTTTATTGAGGTAATGAAAAGGATAGATATAACTTCCAATCACATTATTTCAGAAGTCACTGTGGTCCAGTGGCAAAGACAATGGGTCATAACTTCAGGTGGACTGAAGTTCAAATCAGGAGTGAGTTCAATTCCACTCTTTGCATTTCTCAAATTGTTTATTGAGGTAATGAAAAGGATAGATATAACGTCCAATCACATTATTTCAGAAGTCACTGTGGTCCAGTGGCAAAGACAATGGGTCAGAACTTCAGGTGGGCTCAAGTTCAAATAAGGAGTGAGTTCGATTCTACTCTTTGCAATTCTCAAATTGTTTATTGAGGTAATGAAAAGGATAGATATAACTTCCAATCAATAAATTTCAGAAGTCACTGTGGTCCAGTGGCAAAGACAATGGGTCAGAACTTCAGGTGGACTCAAGTTCAAATCAGGAATGAGTTCAATTCCACTCTTTGCAATTCTCAAATTGTTTATTTAGGTAATGAAAAGGATAAATATAACTTCCAATCATGTATAGGCGGGCCTCCTCGTGGTGCAGTGGGTAAGTCACCTGCCTGCGACGTGGGTGTCGTGGGTTCACGTCCCGGTGTCGCCAGTCAACGACTGTATGGTGTCGCCAGTCAACGACTGTATGGTGTCGGCAGTCGGCCGCAGGCCGACTGTCGAACACCACCAGGAACCCCCCCTCCCAACTGTCTTCCGGTCAGCCGAAGGCTGACCGGAAATATTGTTTTGCTGAAAAAAATGAATGAAAAAAGGATTACCCATTTACTGAACTAGTAGTGTAGTGATTAGTCAAACGAGAGCGGGATTCGAACACCATCTCCCACATGGCAGTCAAATCCACTAACTTGAGGTCTGCCTGACCCATTGTCTTTGCCACTGGACCACAGTGACTTCTGAAATGAGTTGATTGGAAGTTATATTTATCATTTTCATCATCTCAATAAACAATTTGAGATTGGCAAAGAGTGGACTTGAACTCACTCCAGATTTGAACTTGAGTCCACCTGAAGTTCTGACCCATTGTCTTTGCCACTGGACCACAGTGACTTCTGAAATTTAGTGATTGGAAGTTATATCTATCCTTTTCATTACCTCAATAAACAATTTGAGAATTGCAAAGAGTGGAATTGAACTCACTCCTGATATAAACTTCAGTCCACCTGAAGTTCTGACCCATTGTCTTTGCCACTGGACCACAGTGACTTCTGAAATGATGTGATTGGAAGTTATATCTATCCTTTTCATTACCTCAATAAACAATTTGAGAATTGCAAAGAGTGGAATTGAACTCATTCCTGATTTGAACTTGAGTCCACCAGAAGTTCTGACCGTTTGTCTTTGCCACTGGAACACAGTGACTTCTGAAATGATGTGATTGGAAGTTATATCTATCCTTTTCATTACCTCAATAAACAATTTGAGAATTGCAAAGAGTGGAATTGAACTCATTCCTGATTTGAACTTGAGTCCACCTGAAGTTCTGACCGTTTGTCTTTGCAATTGGACCACAGTGACTTCTGAAATGAAGTGATTGGAAGTTATATTTATCCTTTTCATTACCTCAATAAACAATTTGTGAATTGCAAAGAGTGGAATTGAACTCACTCCTGATTCCCACCTCAAGTTCTGAACCAATGTTTTTGCCACTGGACCACAGCAATAACTAGGAGGAGAATCAGAAGTCAGATTTATTCTCCGACTTTCTTAGCCTTACTATACTATGTCGATTTTTTAAAGAAAAAAGCCTTACTATATATGTATAGGCGTATAATGGAGACGGTATTTCTGGGAAAGACATCAGACCATGGGAGACCAATTGATAGGAAAACGAGCTTTGCTTAAAGCTAATTAAGCAACAAAACACATGTATCATTGGGGCTGCATTATTTATAATTTTTGCTATATTTGATTCAAGTCAGTTACCTGACAGGTAGTTCATTTTGGGATGTCTCATGAGCTCTGTGAGCATTTAGTAGGGTTTGCTTGTTGTTAAATTTTCTTTTTTATTATTTGATTATACCACAGAAGTGTATGATGTTGATGACAATAGAACCATACAGGAAACTATGCAATAATGTGTCATGGTTTACCAAAACAATGTGGCAAAGTCCATAACAATAACTATAAAACATCAAAATAATGCACTTGAGTGCTATAGACTTTATGCAAGGTCATCCATTTTTCTTGATTGGCTGTAAATGTTTAAGATTTAATGTGTATTACCATCTTGAGAATGTTGAAATACTGTCTGATTTCGAACACATTCTGTGCAGTTATTTCGTAGGGGATTGGGAGAAAATCATTTGTTCAAATTTGTGCCTAACGTAAATAGATGTGCTCTCATATTTTCCGGAGCTAAATTACCAGTCGCTCTTGTCCAAGGAGGGTGTTAGAATAAATTAGAGGACAGCTTCATCAAGCAGCCTTCTTTCTCACATCCAAAGCATGAGTGTTGTCAAAGAGTGTGACGCAGTGAACAAGACAAGTGTGTCCGCCAGCTCGCATAGAAATGACACCATGCATCACTCTGTTAAAACATTCCTCTCAACTTCCTCATTAATAAAGACTGGTCACAAAGTCTAATATGCTAAGTGTCCGTATTTAAGAAAAGGTTCATTTAAGTGGAGAACACCCACGTTGGCTCTGCCCCTTTTGATTACACGCAGTATAGGCTTGCTTGTCAGATTAGACCAATCAATTAAAACTCAGTTAATCTGGCACATATAAGTATTTCTGGAATTCACTTTACTGGCTCATTAGGAATGGTCACTTTATATATTTAACAGTTTTAGGAAAATATGAAAAAGTACTTATATGTTCCTGTTTTCCTGACTGTCTGTGCTGCATTTACTTCCAGGAATTGTCAGATAAAGTGTTTTGTCTCTGAATAATCCAACCTGACAAGCACGCTTTTGGCCCGCTGCTTTATAGGATCTTCATCTCTGTTCATTTTCAACTACACATGTTGTATTTCACACATGCTTCGACTTGTCATGCCATGTCGGCTTTATTTAACGGCACCTCTGGACTCCGAGCCGTGATACTCGCCGAGTGCATGTGCTCCTAGATATCTGTTACAATTAGTTTTTGATTAAGGAAGCCCTGTGCGGCTGTTTAAGGGCCTTTAATGTTGTGCCAACTGGATGATGATGGAGCGAGCGTCTGCGCTTGCCCCTCCAGTAACAAAAGTAGCCAATAAAAAGGCTCCGAGTGAACCAGTTTATCTTCTTAATGGAAGCCACATGACCTTCCCTTTCTTGACTTCCTCTGCCTTCTAAAAAGTAGGTAACTGTTTCCCCCCATCACAATGAGATAATACTACAGTATGTGATTTTTTGCATAATTCTATTGCATTTATTTACTTGTGGCAATGCTGATCTGCTTCGCTATTTTTTTACATGTTGATCTAAATGTGTCCTAATTAAATCCAAATTATTTTTTATTTAAGAAAACAACAACTTCAGACTTTTAGACTTTGTGTTACGCTCGTGGGTGGAGCCCCCAAGGTGCGTGGTCGAGGTCATAATTGTAATTGGGGTTGTAATCCTAGGGTAAAAACACGAGGTCAAAGATCAGACAAGACGAAGCAAGGAGGTAACACGAGAAGGCACTTTACAGTGAACTGATAAAGACAATCCAGCTCTGGGAAGCTTAAATAGTTCATTGGTGTCTGAAGAGCCGCACCTGCCATTGCTTAGCCCGTCAGGTGCTGGACTTGTGATTGGATGAGAGGAGCAACCTCCTGTCTGTCTGGCCCTGTGCCTGACATTTTGCCTTCTTGCCTTCTCTTTACAACGGTATGTACTTGTTCAAGTAATCTTAATATTCTCAATTTTGATATAACTGTCAAAAATAGTTAGCATATTTTCCGAACCATAAGTTGCACATTTTTCATAGTATATATTTTTATTTTCCTTTCTGACCACCGACAGCCTGTTTTTCGGCTATAGTTAATGGAAAATCTGTGATGCAAATGGGTCTCTATGGAACCTGTCGTTCTCCATTTTACTGTTGCTACTTTATCGTATTTTTGGGGGGTTTCTGATAACATAAATAATTACCCTCCCAAAAATGCAACTGAATATATTTTTTTCCTCGTAATTGTATATTCTTTGGCTGGTGCTACTTATAGTTCAAAAATACTGTAATCACTAGATTTAAAACCACTTTGCACTTTGGTGTGGAAGAACGATGTTTAATGAGATCCAATTTAAAAAAGGGGAACTAATTATTGTGGGGCATTAGGAGCTAGCAGTCCCTATACTTTTTTCTGTGCATGTTCAGATATGTAATGTGAGCTGCTATTTCCTGTATAATGTCCACACCGGATGAGGACATCATTTGCTGAACTCTCAGTGGAATAATCAACTACTTTGTGAGATTTAAAACATAACAGTATTACTGTGCACACATTGTCCACCAGTTTGGACAGAAAAGTGAATTCTTGGCAGAGTAGATGATATTTTTTTGCAGCTTTCGAGAAGACAGCAAGGCATCTTGTGATTTGCTCCTAAACATCATGGGGAGATTAAAAAAAAGGTTCTGGCATGCAAGTAAGTCTGATAACTTGCAGCTTGTGTCGTTTTTTGTTTAGTTTATACTTAATCCTTCGAGCTGAAAATGACCTTGTGAACTCAAGTAAGCTTTGGTGTGTTGCTTTTTACTGTTTTTCAAACTCTACCTTCTGTCACTGACTTATAGTTTTACCTGCAATCTGGATGCCTTTCAACTAAATGTACAGTAATTCAATCAGAAGTTAGAGAGCTACCAAGAGAATAATTCTGTCTATGTACAAGTCCACCTCAATGACAAAGTAAGTTAAAGAAATCTGAATGCATTTCAGTGGTTTTTTAAGTGAAACTTAAGAATAAATATGAAGAGTAGAACGTCCAAAAGGACTAACAACTGAACAAATTTCATTTGTTTTTGTTTATTTACAGAAAATGAACTTGAATGAAAAAAAATACCACAAGAGAGAAATGTAATTTGTGGTGCGTGCTTTGGGCAGATTTGCAGTGTCTCTTTATCTACTGTAATTTCTATTATTGTATATGTCGGAGAGATTACAGATGAGAACATACACAGAAATTGTGTTCCTCAATCATGGCATTTCCACATTATCTGTTGCAAATGAACTAAGAAAAATGTCAGCATCAAATCTATAAATTTAACTTACAAGCACCCACGCAAATATATGTGTGGCGTTGATACGTCGCTGGTCAAAAACGAACAACAATTAGAATTCTCTAGCCATCCCAGCAGCAGCAGTGGCTCTCATGAAAACACGCGTTTGTGCACACATGGCCTGGCCTCTAACCCACAGCCAACCTTGGCTTAATCATTAGCATGACCCATTATCTGATTGCCGAGCAGGTAACCATTAATAAGTGTTTGCTCACAGATGACCCTGTCTAAAATTGAGCACGCCATTGGACTCGCGGATGAAAGCAGTATGCCTGATGAAGATTTGTTTTCTATTTAAAACAAACGAAAAAGGGGAGGGAGGTAGCTGCCCAGATGAATACATGTTGGTTCATGAAGGCATACCTGTCAACCTCTGCCGATAACTGCCCTTATAAATGATTATGATTCCCCTTAAAACCCCAAAAAAACCCTTACAAACACTGTACGAGTCGTACGGTGTTTGTAAGGTTTTTTTGGGGGGTTGTAAGGGGAATCATAATCATTTATAAGGGCAGTTATCGGCAGAGGTTGACAGGTATGTGAAGGGAAGCAGGTAAGGTAGATACATGGTTGACTGACATCCAGAATGTACAGCTCCACTAACAGTAAGACAATGACCAGGTATCCAAAGGAAATGCAGAATAATAAGATAGCAGTGTAACTTTTTATCATTTTCCGTTTCATTCACTGTACTGGATCTCATTTAGTGTGTGGCACTGTCGTTGTGCACAAGGATAACTCAGCATCCTCCTCTCTCTGGGTGAGGAGGCTGATATACGGCGGAGGTGCCCTGACATACTTATATCTGTTCATGTCCTCCAAAAAAGACAAGGAGAGTCAATTACAACGACGTGGCTGTGATAAATAACAGGTGACCTCACACACCGGGCTTCCCGTGCGAGACCCGACAAGACAAGCCCGTGTGAGGTTCGCACAGGCACCATGTGGGCCACGCCTGGAGAGGAAGGGGCCACAAAGGTGGAGGACGGAGAACAGAGGACGTTTGGATTGAGTGTGGAGAGACGTTTCTCCAAGGTAATGACAAGTGTAAAAGCACAAAGCTTTCATGCGGGCTTTACAGCGGCAGGTGCTCTGTTTTTGTAAAAGATACGTTCTCAACTGTTTGTCAGGCGAGTACCAGCATTTCACATCACTTCCCACATTTTGATAGATGTAGAGAGCAGTGTTGTGCCTTAAATAGATGATGAAAACTGTCAAAGTGAGTTTTATAAACCTTGGTCATGGCCAAAAATATATTAAATATCATAACTGGCCCCTTCTTTCAAGCCAATCTATTATATAATACGGTTGTAGAAAGGCAGAATGAATAAGAATATATGTAAAGTTATCCCCAAAATTCTATATCTCTGATGCTCGCCTTTCAAAATATTGATATTTGCAAAATAAAAAGTTAACTTAGGATGTTTTTTTTTATTGCCGGAGCAGTCCCCAGCTTATGTTGAAGAGTTTTATCTGGCAGGTTTTTTAACCTTTTAAGGTAAAGTATATCTTAGGCCAAAGCTATGTTAACAAAACAACAAAACCAAAATGACATTCTAATTTGTCTGAAAAAACATATAATAGAATCAAATGGAAAACAGGAGAGCGCAGTCTTATTTTACTCTTTTTAACGAACAATATTGCACCAACACCTCATATTCTTTGCATAATGACAGATAAATGCATGCACATAAGCAAAAAGTGGGGAAATGTGATGGCGTTCGGTGTTGTCGGGGGTCCGAGGTCCTCTGGGAGACTCTGGCTGAAAGAAAGGGAGGAATGAGCAACAGGCAGACACAAGGGCACAGGCAGATGTGTGCAAAGATAAATGAGGAGATAAATCAAAGTGTGTCTGGGCCCAAGGCACATTTGCATTCCTCAAATGAAACTCCAAGGAGAAAGACTGGCACGGCGCTCAGGAGACTTGAAATAAAACATACACGCTCTATGCAGTGTGTATAATGTCAGTGAGTGAGAGCGTATGCTTCCTCCCAAGGACTTTGCCTGGCATCGGCGTGATAAAGAAAGCTTCTTTTTACAGCTCAGTAATGAAGCCCACTGACAGTTACTGAGTGACGACAACTCCCGACACAGCTTTTATCACATGTTGCACTTAAACAACATCATCGAGTGCAGGAAAATTGGAGGTAATTTCGATAACAAGCATTCCTTGCGCTATAGGGGGGGGGGGGGGGGGGGGGGGGGGGGGGGGGGTCGCCCACACGTGGCTCATTTAAAAGGCAGGTCATGTTTGATCTACGGAGGTCCTGGGTTGCCTCAATGTCACACGAGGAAGGACATCATAGCATTCCACATCTGATGTTCATGTCCGAGTGACAGGCAGCTACTACAAAAGGATAGGTTCACACTCATGTGGCAACATTTAAGTAACAGAAACATTGTTGCTAACTTTTAGATGCAAAATTGCATGCAAAAAATATTGTTCATTAACAACAGCAGGTATGAATAATTACACAGAAGGATTTTTTTTACAATTCATACCGTAATGGTGTAAATAAAAATGAAATTTAATTTGTAATAATGTTTTGTGTGATAATTTCATCGATTTCAAGTGATGCCTTGCTATTCTCAGTTTGGAAAAAGGCTTTTTTTACAACATGGCTAAGGTTCAGTCTATAATTTTCCCACTTCAAAATGGACCAACAGGGAAATGAACAAAATCAAAGCTGTAACCCATCACACAATAACAAACAACAAAGATGGCTTTTTCAGTGTCCGCACAGCTGACTATTTACGCTTCTGAGTCCTTACGATTGGTTAAACAAACGACAGTATTAGTTGTGTGTTTGAGAGGAAAGCGATTTCATGTACAGTAAATGACCACTAAATGGAATCTGTTTGTGAAACGGCTTTGGCAAACTTTACAAGAAGCTGTTTTGTAGGCTTTGCAATGAATTTACTCTAAAAGAGCATTCACCCGTTTAGTTTAGGGAGCAATTGTAGCAGTACATATTACAGTTAAAATGTCAATTTGCGTTTGCTTTCCTACGTAATCATGCTCACTCGCTCGTAACTTTTAGCAGCTCTGGGACTTTCCCATGAACGGTGTGGCCAGAAACGTAGTAGTGGGAGGCGGGCGTGAGTATGTGTGGGAGGCAGCATGAAGGAGGGACTGTCATCACTAATTCCTCGCCAGGCAGCCCCGAGAAGTGTTGACTAACTAATGGCCGTGTTTAACAAGTGAAGTGTAACATGGTTGAGGAAACACAGCTGGATATGAGTTCTGCGCATTGAGTGAATCACAGAAAACAATTCATTGTTTTCAGCGTCACCCACCCGCACACAACGTCGGGGAAAGAGGGAGTTAAAAGATGGTGAAGGGGAAACAGCTGGAATTTTTCAAAAGTGTGGTTGGCGGTGGGGTCACGAAAGCACTATCTCTGCGGTGCTGTGGTGTGAGTGGAGAAGAAAACAGTAGTTCAACACTTGCAGCGGAACGAGAGGAAATTTAGCAAAGCATCGAAGTAAAAGAGAAGTAAAGTATGGACGTTTTTGGGGGAGTGGAGGACATTAGTAAAGTCAAGTTAGGGTTTAGTAGTGTTAGGTTCTAGGAAGGGTTAGAGGTTTTGGCTAAGGATAAGACGGACTATTGGAATTGAGAATAGTTCAAGTGGGAGGAAAGACAGATGGCTTTTCAAATCAGGGTTCGGGTTATGGATTTAAAGGGATTGTGTTGGGGTTCAGTTTAGGGTATAGTGTGTCCGGGCGACCAAACGTCCGGCGACCAAACGTCCGGTCACGAGTGTGTGTGTTGAGGCAAGGAGCTCTGGTGATGTTGTTTAAAATGTTATGTGTAGCATTACAAAAATGGGTTAAGTAATAAAAAATGAGTTTGGGCCAAATCTTTCTGCATTGCCTCACATGAAGGGAGCCAAAACAGTATACTTTTAAGAAGATTGGGGTAAGTGTCAAGGTTAAAAAAAAAGATGGAAGGATTAGAGTTGGGTTATGGCTAGAGCAAGGGTAAATTGTAGCTATGGAAAAATATGTCGTATTTGTGCTCTCTTCTCAAGGTTCCTCATTTATTATCTGCATATGCTTTTTGTTTCTTGTTATGGGAGGGGGTGGTGTCTTGGGGCATTAGGGTGGCTTAGATCAGGGGACTTCATCATTAATCATTATTTAAAAATATCTTCATGTTTTTTCTTATACTTTTAGATCGTTGTTTATATTTTTACTGTGATGATTTATTTTTTAAAGAGCCTTCTACTGTTATTTATTAGACATGTATCCATCTATTTTTAACACCACTTATCCTTGTCAGGATCTTGGGTGTTGAATATAATAATGTTAGTCTTAGACACAAAGAGATGCTTGACTTTTTAGTCCTCACTTTCCATTCTGCTTTTGTAGCCTGAACAATGCATTCTGTCGGTGTCTTTCTCATGTCATTGTATAATGTCGTTATCAAGTTCCATATGTTGTTGCGTAATGGCAGAAAAAAATGTGTTTAATTACCCTCAAGTGACAAACTCTCCTAGATTTTAAGTGACCAAATACAGCTAATCGCCCAATAAACGGCTACATAAAGCTTGTATGGTTGAGTTGAAAGGTACCTTGTGAACTATACCATAAATTCTGTTCAACCAGCATAGGCTAAAAATACACTTAACAATTATCTGATCACAAATTTGGGCGGCAGCAGCGCAAACATGTGTTGCGACGATGCGGTGGAACCGAGTCAATGTTTCATATTATAATAACTACAGCACTTCTGGCCAGACTGCAGCTCATGCTGTTTTTGTATTCCTTTCCAGAGCTTGTTCATAACTCTGTTTGGATGCCAAGCTTTTTCCTCGCCTATAACGAGGCAGCAACCGAGTCATTTCATTTTTACAGAGCTGTTTTGTTTCAATTGAAAGTGTTTCCCTAAAAACGTGGCTTCTAATGAGCATTTTCACTCTGCCATTTAGGACCAGGAGGCGGTTGCTTTTTAAACACATGTTCTTAATTTTTTTTCTAACAGATCTCTTTATTAGCTCACGCCTGCCTCCTTGAAATTAACTTTTGAACAATAACTAAGTTACAGTATAGAACATTCTTTGTTGCACAGAAATAGCCTGTTATATTGAATTATGCATTTATGCAATTATGCAGGTTTTATATATATATATATATATATATATATATGTATATGTATGTGTATATATATATATATATATATATATATATATATATATATATATATATATATATATAAAACCTGCATAATATATATATATGGGTTATAAAACCTAATCTTCAATATTATATATATGTTTTATAACCCCAAATATGAATGTTTAGTTAAAACTTTAAATCTTAAAACCACAGTCAAAAGCCTGAGTTGGCATCTTTTTATTATTTGGTTAGTTTTATTGCCTTTTCCAGCAACATAGCGCTGACGTTTTGCCCGTTGTTGCATTCTGCAGAGTGACGGCTAGATTTGGGAGGGTGTTGGTGGGAGAGGCCCTAAAAAAATCTAATCATTTGTGGTAGAAAGTCAGTGAGCATTAAAAGCAATGGAGTCAGTAAGCATGTGTCTAATTGGATGACAATGTTTCCCAACAGCTGGATCAGAAAATAGGTCAACATCGGTCCCGCCCTCCAACCTCACCACTGTCATCTCCTACACTACACAGCCAAATTAATGGCTATTTGAATGGTGGAGGAGGAGACCAACAAATGCTGTTGTATTAATCAGTGTATTATTTTGGAATGAATGAAAGACTTTTCAAACATCTAAAAAAGAAAAATTACAAATCCCACTTTAACTTGACATTTCACTGGCAATGAATCAGGCACATTTTTTTTCCAATGGAAAACACATTAGATGGCATGAGCAGAGCATCTTGACTAAGTGACTTTATTAAAGGTGGCCCGGTGGAGCGAGTGGTTAGCGTGTCGGCCTATAGCTCTGAGGTCCTGGGTTCAAATCCAGGTCATCTACACCTGGGTGGTGTTTGCATGTTCTCCTTGGGCCTGTGTGGATTTCATCTGGGTACTCTGGTTTCCTCCCAAATTTAATTCAATTTCGTTATTCCCCCACCTCTGGCCCAGAGTCAGCTAGGATAGGCTCCAGCACGCCCCGCAACCCTAATGAGGATAAAGCGGTTCAGAAAATGAGAAAATGAGATGAGAATACTTATTAAATAAATCCAAATCTTCTTTAAACTTCCTTTCATTGCTTTTTCCTCTGGTTGCGTTGCTTCCAGATGTGAGTTTTCATATTTAAGCGTTTAACCAATCACATTTCAGCCATTATTTGTTGCCAGGGTCAGAAATCTACCTTCACAATCAGTTCGGTAGGTCCTTTATCATAAAATAAACGTCCATAAAACTGTAGCTTTAACCAATCGGATTTCGAGTTGGCGACACCAAGTCCCTCCCATAGGCGTAGGTATACGTCATCGCTTTCACAAACTATGATTGGCTTGTGAGAGCGGACTAGCCTGAGCTACCAAACTGTATCTTTAGCGAGGTGCACAAACAAATATATTGTTGTGTTGAATTAATAGCGGAGGAGAGGAAATTGATATGGTTGCACGTTATCATGAAAACAATGAATTTTTGTGTGTATTGTTAATATGCATGACTTAGGTCAGAGTTCAAATCAACCTTCAAAATGGCGGATGAGCCAGGAGCTAGTTTAGTTGTGGACTGAAGAGCAGCTCAGAAGTGACGATTTACCGAAGAAAGACCTGATAAAACTCTCACAAGACAATGCAGCGGATTCGATACGTTGTCATTTGGGGATTTTGAAGCCCCATGTCTCATTTTAAGAGTGATTTTTGACGGGAGCATGCTTAGATCGTGTGCCGTAGCCCCACGTGGATGGAACCGTATAATGTTTGCAAACAAATTGGCTACATTGCGTTAACTTTAGCTCTTTATATTTGAAAAGAAATTATTCCATTGTGTGTTTCAGTTTCTCAAGGAGCACACACTTTGGGGAAACATGACGAATGTGGCCACAACGGTGAAAAAGGAGCAGCTTGTCGATGCCATATTTGTCAGCATGGTGAGTCATTTTAAAAAAATACTAGTTTCTATTTTCTCAATCCATGTAATAATTAAATGTCAACGTTCAGTGTTCAAGGCTTTACTAAATTATTGCAATATATTTCTAAATCCATTTTTAATATTTTGCAGGTTTACAAAAGAAAATTGGTGTGTAACTCGCTAAGTTTCAAGGAAATGTATTACATTTGGCTGCCTTTATAATTGAGTTCTGACATTGAGGGGGTGCGCCGTCTAGAACTTCCTAAAATTCCTCGGTACGCCACTGTAAGGAATTGATCAAAATATATTTCAATAATTGGGCAAAAATTATATTGGCGCTTAGCGTGAGAATTATTTTTTTTAAATGAGAAAAATAGATTTAAACACTAAAAACTAAATTTTGATGACTCTTTTGCGCAGTTGCATTTGCAAATTTCTGTGTCTCAAATCCTTTTCTGAACCACTTTATCCTCACTAGGGTCGCGGGGGTGCTAGAACCTATCCCAGTTGACTATCACACGCTTACACTCATACCTAGGGGCAATTTAGAGTGTCCAATCAGCCTACCATGCATGTTTTTGGAATGTGGGAGGAAACCGGAGTTATGTAAAAACAAAGAGGAGACCCACCCGTCCCTCATACAGGCACGCACAGACACAGCGAAAACAACAGCATCCTTATGCGATGAAGCTCCCCTAAGCCACTTAAATCTGTCCTGTTTGATAGTGTTTGTGAAACGTTTACTTGTGACCCATGCGCTCTGACTCCTTAAGCCACCCGCATGACTGAGCGGCGAAGAGAATGGCCTTTTAAGGCCCTAAGCATTGCCAGGCCCCCTCCTTATATTACTGATGATATCTGTCCTGAAGAGTTTGCTGACAAGAGGCCCCTGGATCCGAAATAGCCATAAAGCAGATGAGGAAATTACATCTCCCACAACACATACTGAAATGGCCTGTCTGTTGATAGAAAAAGGCACTCTGCAGGTTCTTTAAGCGAGGATTTAGCCTAAGACCCTTCTTCCTCAAACCCGTGGACACTACGACATCCTGAGTCAGTGGCCATGGATATCTTGGCACCACACTAACGCTTGTCAAACTCAAAGGCGTCAGAGGCCTAAACAGCAGTCAGGGAAATCCTTAAGCAAACCATCTGGCACATTCTCGTCGAGATTTCAGCAAATAGACGTGTGTCGTCAAAGCACGACGACAACGACATGTTTGGACAAATTGTTCGACATGTGCGCTTTGTAGCAGTGAGTTTGATTGAATATCGGAGGAGCGACGGAGTGACAGCACAAGACGGCATTAATCCCTTAAGCCCCTCAATGATGGCCTCTGACCAGGCCATATGAGATCCACTACCCTCTACTAATCTGCTCCAAACAGTGATGAACCCAGAAAGTGGCTATAGCATTTAACAAACTGTTGACAGTGGGATTATCCAGTTTGTGGGAATTCAGACGTAAAAAAAGCTAAGCTATGAGTGCACATTGCTCGATGTAAACAAGCATTTTATCCCACTCAATAATTACAGTTGATGACGGAAACCCAAAGGGTGCCTTCAAAGTGGCTCATCTTTTACTGGTGGGATGATTACGAATGGTGTCTGGATGACCATGGCTGTCAACAGCAGTGGAATAGCACACGAGATTTAGAAGTGTTGTTCAACTTAAAGTTGGTACACTTATTTTCACATTCTGTATACAGCGGGACTCACATAGTTTAAGAAAACATTTTTCATGGGCCAAAAAATACAGTGCTACCGCTGCTTATGTACCTCCCTATGACTGAGCTCACATTTCAATTAACTCCCATCTAAAATCATACGATGTTGAGCAGGTTTGATTGCATTTGCCTTGTACTGGTTCAACAAAACAAATCAATGAAATTTTACTTGTAACTCAGAAAAAAAGGGACACTCATGAATCAATGTGGGGCTGCAATCTCTTCCAGATAATGTTAAAAATAAAAAAAGGGGGTAAAATGGAAAATTCCATTGTCTATAACTTACATGAACGTGACAGTAAAGTAAATATTTGAATGATGCAACACAGGTCTCCTTCAAGTGTCATTTTTACATGCCAATGCGCTTTTATAAATTGTCTGTATGTGGCTAAGGAGGTTGTAGCTGCCCCCAATTCAAACCCTTAACATTGGCCGCTGTTGTAAACAATGCTTTCTGTTGCAAGTTTATGCAGCTGGTGGCAAAGACGCAGCCTCAAAGCCTGATCCGACAAAAAGCCGAAAGGCTAAGCTCTGCATTTTATAGCGCCTCTGGTGAAAATCTAGAATCTGGAGCAAATCACATATCACAAGTCGGGGAAGACAGCGGCCTGTCGCACCAATCGTTTGGCAGTCACCGGTGGACGGAATATAGGCGCAGTGGGTGAGCAGGAGGCGTAATCCTGTTTTTACACAGACTGGCAGCTTAAATAAAAGTGGAGTTCACCATTTGGATTCGCAGATGACAGAGCTGTCTTCCCAGATGGCATCTAATCTAGCGGCGGGTTGTGACGCGACGCCCGTTATCCTCCCTCTCAATGACACGTTTGAGGACAGGTTGCCAGATTTAATGTGTCTCCCGTCGCCAGTAGGTATCCTCTTTAGCAGCACGCACTCGCATTACTGGGCAGTTTACAAGAAGCGGTGACAGGGGCCAAAAATGCCTGCAGGTTTACTGTCCGGACTTGGTAGAGTAGGGTGTTGAGGTGGGCCGTTCCATTTGGCTGGTTTAATGAGCCGTAGTGTAGACAGCGGACCGGCTGGGAAGATTCTTCAAATGTTCTCACATTGCAAATGAAGAGGTCTAAAAACAACATGTGTCAACATGCAATAGCAGGAATTAAGGGATTTCATCATTTGCAGTTGATACCAGTATTAAAATTTAGAGAAGCCGGTGTCCTACAATCTGGACCTTTGTTAAATATTGAGGCATGTATCCATGACACTTTTGCATCCATCCATGTACATTGGTAAAATAAATTAATTTAAAAAAAACTTTCCAGGAGGCACAATTATTGATTCTTTTGTCATTACATAAAGGGTAATGACATATGAATCTTCATTCAAACTACTATCACACACGATGTAGCAATACAAATAAAGCTGTAGGTGAATAATTTGGAGCTTACGAGCTTAGAGATAATGCTCAATATAAGAGTGGAGATTCCCCCACCATCTCACACACACATGCATACACACCAGTTGGCTGGGATTCTGACTTTGCTGAGAGAAACATTCCCTCCAACTCTCATCCCGATAGGCTCTATAGAAACCTCGACCCCACACCACGACACAGAAATGGGAATCAGCTGAAAATATGTGACATAATCACATTAGTGTCTTCGGCAACACAAAGCGCATAGTCAACTTCCCTTGATCAAGGCACATCTGGAGGGGCGGGGACCTTGAACCACCCCCGAATCCCCCCAACCCACACTCCCTACACTACTAAAATGAAAACAAGCTGCTTCACTCTGTTCGCAGGCCGATGCAGGACAAGAACTTTGACACAATAATGGATGAGCTCCGGCGGCCTCGCAGCCTCCATGTGAAGATGCCAGAAAAAAAGAAGAAAAAAAAAACAAGGGGGAGAAGATCTTGAATAAGCCTTGGAACAGAACGCCCACTGCTTTCCCAGTGCCACTGAACTCTGACCTGGAAATGTGAATGTTCAAAGCAGCAATTTTTATCCTCTGAAAGTGGGAATAGAGAGAGCACTGTTGTTGTCACTTTATTGCACATTGGATAGGTCAATGAAAAATATTCTTTAAACGCATTCATGTAATTGAGCTGAAACGGCAAAAGTCAGACAAAAGTTTGTCATTTTCACTTAAGGGAGGACACCATTCCTGATTTCTCAAAGTATAGAGGCAAAAAGTATATACTTGCAATGCAAATTGATTGGTGAAATACTAATATTTTTAACGAATGAACCATATTCATGACGCAATGCTTTAATTCTCCAGGATCTACCATTTATGGGTACTATACACATGTTGGAGAGAGACCTGTGATCAACTGGATCGTTATGTACTGATACAGTCTTGAAGGAATTCTCTTAAAGCGTTCATGTTGCCCATCCTGCAAGTGGTGGCTACATTGAATACTTTTGAGGGAGGAAGTTAAAATTTATTGATAGTTAAATACTTGCGACATAAGCTTTTCTACTGGATTAAGGCGATGGAATTGAGTCTCACTATGTATTCGCGGAATTGTACACACTGCAGTTAGCCTAAACGTTGGAGATGTCAGTCATCAGAAACAGCACCATGCTTCAGATATGAACATCCACAAATATCTTCAAGAGTCCACTACCTCCTCCACCTCCCCCATATACGTAATGCAAGGAACAAAGACTGGTTTCTGTTTCTGCTCTCGGCCCACTGTGAGAGAGAGGGCCTGGCCAGCCCATTAACACCCACCTCCACATGTTCCATTCCAACACTGGGAGCTAATTGCAAACACTGGCCAGCCTTAAAAAGCTCTCCGAGGAGGGAAGAGAAAAGAAGACGGAGAGTGCGTGAGGTAGAGAATGAAAGCCGGCGGGCAAAAAAGTGAAAGTGAGAGCAAGTAGCTTAAGTGAGGGAGGTAGACAAAAAAAGACAGAGGTGCTCAGAAGCAAGGAAGGGGGGACCACAAAGGGGGTGCTAACAAATCCATAGGCGAGTCCACTGCACAAATAGTTGTTCACTATATGCTTCTCCAGCAAGGTAGGGCCTCCAAATGTTCTACTTTTGTTCTTGGTGGAATTCCTCAAGACCGCGGGCATGTGCTGTGGTCTTTTTTGCCTTTCTTTTCGTCTCTTCAATATGCAACGTAAGTGCGCAAGTTGGAGCAGTAACCCCTGCATAAGGATGTACAAATTCTGATTGGTCAGGCAGGAACTAATACAAATCTCTAAGGAAAGTAGAACACTCAAAATAATAGCTTTGAACTGAAATCCAGCCTTTGAGTGTCCTATGATTCCATTGCCTCAATGAAGTTACGGAATGGCTTGCACGTTCTTGCCTTTTCGAGTTCAAATCCCTTGAGCTAATAGGATGGTATTTTTTTGGCTTGACAAAATCGTGTGGATAAGGCAAAAAAAAAGTATGTATTTATCACACAATAGCACTTCCACAGCTGAGCATCACTGTCAAGAGCCACGTTAGACTTTGAGCTGTAATACCTTCAAGGGGATCTTTGAATCTTCAGCTACAAGAAGACATCTCCACATAAGACACATGATGGGCATGCGACTCATGTCTGGCCTCGGGGTTGCGGTTAGCGCGGTCGTTCCCACATGTAACGGCCTCTAATCAAGTCCTGTGCTGCACCGCCCGAGGCACGGGGATCAGACGGGTCTTAAAGTGTGCCATCAACCACAAATTACGGGCCTTGATTTGGGGTTAACCGAGTGCCACTCGACCGAGCGGAGCAGACAGTTGAGAGCACCTTGATTGGCACCAACCTGTGACGGAGCTTAGCCGCATCAGCGGGATAACGTCAAGACACATTGCTTGGGTGAGGATATCACATACACTCACTGGTTTCTTTATTAGATACTATTGCACTAACCAACTACCTTTTGTTCATTTCTCCACCACCAGTGTTAGACCAAAACTGACCACTACTATTTGTTGATGATCAAACTCTTTGTGGAAGCCTTTAAGCCAATCCGCCAGGTGATGTCTGCTGGCACATACCTCACTAAAATCACCCATGAAAATAAGAGACTGTTTTATTTCACTTTGCAAGAAGCTTTTTATCATGTGTACTTTTTGGCACATGAATTTTAAAAAAGTGGTAACAGCACAAGGACATTGTGGGTGCCAGGTTTCTCTCTCTCTTTTTTAATGTCGGGTCTTACTTTGCAGTCACCTTATTCAGTGCCTTTAATTACCACATCGTAAAGCACAGGCAGACATTTTCCCTCAAACCCTCCATTCTCCCAGATGCATTTCAAGTAGACTTTGTTAACATGAGCCCAAATGAAACGAGAGCTAACCCCAGATGGAGGCCTGGAGATGACTCCACCGCAAGAGCATGACTTGCGTTGAAGGCAAGTGGCCAACAAAGCAGGCTCCTACTGTTTAATGTCAATACATACACAGCCTTGCTCTTGTATTCTGTAAACAAGGTTAATGCTTATTTTAATTGAGAATCCCAGGACAGAATGTGACATTTCCTATTTGGCCAAATGCATGTGACGCAACACGTCTATTCATTCTAATGTCTATTTTCCAAAGTCTTTCGACATTTTCACATTGCACTTGGCTTTCTTTGTTTGCCACAAGGCAGCGCTCGAAGACGACAACAAGTTTGCCCATATTTGGTAACAATTAGCAGGCAACGACTAACTAGGACAGAGGGTTTTCCCACTGGTTGGTCTATAATTGTCGTAGAAGTATGTTAAACTAAACTAGCAGTTCACTGCATCTAAATGGTGTGAACACATTTTTAGATATGGGCCCCTATTTTTCGTCTTACATACAGAGCTTCTTAGTCCTTAAGTAAAACGTAAAGCCCCTCCATTATCAACCCAAAAGAGGGATTATGGCTAATTGATCATTGTAACCAGATAATTGGGCCCGAGGACCTATCCACATGGAGAGAAGAACCCTCCTAGTCGCCTTGTGAAAAAGGCACAAAGCAAGGGGGTGGAGTAATGCGAGTTAAGGGATTCTCAGCAGCTCTTGTGAGAGCTTGTTTCACATACACGTCTCAAAGTGGAGCTAATAACCTAATGCTAGTGTGTTTTCACTCTTGAGGGGTCTTTCTTCTTGGCACCTCCAATATTCTCCCAGATCCCTTTGCTCAAGGACCCTTGAGGGACTTTGTTGAGCTAGCCAAATTCCACACAAAGACTTGCACTCTCTTTATCCCTTTTTGTCTCTCCCTCTCACATACACACACTCACCAGTATAGTGAAACATGCAATGCACATGCTTGATAAGGGAACCTCCCTGACATCATTATACTCAACTTATAAATGCAGGAGCTCTCGACAATTTCAGTCATTCTTTCCTTGGTGAATTCTCATGTCACTTCGTTTTAGAAGTTCATACACGTGATTTCTTTACGTATCTTGATAAAACCAGATCTTTGAATAGCTTTGATTGCTGTACAATAATTTTGATATTTGTAGGATTTATATTGTCAGGAATTTCGGATGGGTGTCACCCGGTGCAAACCAGTAAATGTATTGAAGTCAACGGCTGAGCAAGTGGAAGTCAGTGTAACTCTGCTAATGGGGTCTCAATCACTCTACGGTGACCCTTCCCTCCTCCCATCATCGCTCTAACTGTCCTTGGCTCCTCCTCTGGTACCTGGGCTCTTTGTGAACCCTATGTGACAGTTGTATCTGTGCTAAGAACTTAGGTCGCCTTCTGCTATGGACCCACATGCCCTCCCTGCAGTGCAAATAGTCGTTCTCCACTGCCAACAGGCAGGTGGCTTTTCTGCTCCCTGTGTTGTCCTCTGAAACTCACCAGACTACTGAGTACACTAACAGAGGACACAAGACTCACCACTATGTCCAATTTACAAAGATGGAAAATGTCTCCTCAAATTCAAATTGAACTACAGATACCTACATTCTCACAGTTATAGAAGCAAAATGTTTACACAGTGTTACTTCCCAGGACGGCTTATTCATGGTCTTTTATAATCCCAGACTTCTGCTCCTTTCAAACAGACTGGATTTCACAGGCATTGGTAGCAAAGATCCTTTTGCTGAGCTCTAGTAACAATGTGATTGTACATGAAACCACTTGCGCAGATGGAGGAGTTACTACTGCAAGTTGGCAGCGAGCAAGACAAACTTTATGAGAAATACAGGTGAGAGTGACTTTTCACTTCTCATATTATAAAGCTATAAAACTTCAGGGTAATTGACTTTCCACTACTTCTGCCTGTACAACCATACACGTGGCAATCCAAGCTATTATGTTATGCTCATCATCGTGGTAAAGTTTCAAATAAACGAATGGTTAGTGCTAAGTGAAGGTCATGGTGAAATAAGCAGCATCTTTACTCCTGCTAATGGCACATTCTGTAGCTTCCTATTGATAGTGGACACAAAAACAAGCAGCTCATACGTTTGGAAGGTCAAATATCAATTGAATCTAGAGTTTCTCTTTATGTGATTGATACGTAACAGTTTACAGCTTCTCTATTGAATGGAAAAAGAATACATATGAAGAGCCCCTATTCCAATGTTATGATTTAATTAGAATTATTCAGAGAAAAATCCAATCTATACAACCAGAACTACACTTTCTACAAATCTATAAATGCAGTTAATCAAATTCATTAGCCCAGTCCAGCCCTGAGTTTGTTTAAAAAAAGTTAATAAGGCTATTCAGAATGAATGGAATGAAGACATACCTTTTTTTGAATGGATTGCTTTTCTCTTTTTGAAAATATCTCTTGAAATTGAGTTAATGAAGAATTTATTTGTGATTTTAAAAAAAGTATTACATTATGTAACTATAAATATAATGATGTTCAAAGTAGACTATTTACAAGACAAAGAGCAGCAATATTAGTTGAAGGTTAGTTGAAAAAGAAATTTTAATATCTTGCCGTGAATTTTTTTTTTTGGAATGAAAGATTTAAATTTGGACAGAACTAAAAATGAATAACATTGCGTATGGATTCAAAAAATTGCATTTTTTTCTCCCAAATACTAGATATTCAAAAACATTAAATTTAATATGATTATTCTACTTTCCTACATCCTTTACAATGGAGGTGGTGTAAAAAAAGAAAAAACTCATACAAGCCAAGAACAAGCGAAAAGGGCGAATCATGGTCTACCATTACAATACAGAACCTACCCACCCATAATTCAATAGAGGTATTATTTTAACCATTCACCAATCAAACTTGGCCTGAATTGAATACTAAAGCACCTGCTTTGAATCCATAGCCAATTACCACGGCATTGTATTGCATTTTGACATAAAAAGTCATTTGAAATCATCTCGTCGGGTTCAAGTCATAATAAGGCCGAGCAGTGGCAGTTGAAGCACAGTAGCCGAAAGGTTAATACAACCAGCACATGTTGCCTCGTACAACAGGTGGTGCCGCATGATCGGCGGCTCCCAGCATTCCAGCTTTTCCATGCTGGTGGCCCTTGGTATTCTTGGATTTACGCCACCTTCCCCTCCTTTCAAGCGTACAGGCCTGACTGACAAGCTAATCGTCAGGCTGGGATCCCCTCAGCTATTGATTCCTCAGCAACACAACACCCTCCCAGTCAATGTAACTGCAATATAATGCTTGAGCTGTGAGGAGAAAGGGGGGCAACATTAGCGTGTTGAACAACTGGAAGAAATTTGCTGCCGCTGCCTGACTACGCTGCTGGGCTCCCTGTTTGCAGCTGCTGGTAGGTAGAAACAGAGCGGTGCAAATAAAGTTGTGTGGGCGGGAGGGGGCTTTGGGGGGGTTCTATGTGTCTCAGGGGTTGGACGCTTAGAGGGGTAGGTTATTAAAAGCCACAAAGTGGAGCCCATGCTGGGGATAGAGAAATAGCCACAGCGTGCGAGAGGCACAAAGAGAAAAAGAAAGGGGGCCCTGCTTTCTAAATTGTTTTAATCCTTTTGAGTGTTTTATTTCATTCAGTTCACCAGCTTGAAAAAAGTCTGTCTTGCCTGGCCACAAAATATCTAAAAGCAAAGGTTTGAGGTACAAATACCTTGCTACTGTATTTTAGTTTTTTTTTTTCAGGAATCAGTACTCTAAATTAGTGTTTATTTTTCTCGACACGTTTTGGTTTAATATGTTTCAGAAACTGTAGTTTATAACATTTCCTTAAGCACAAAGTTAATTGGATCTCTTTGAGCATGAAGTGTTAGTACATTTATCAAAGCTATTTTAACTTTTAGACGCTTTTGTTAGAGAAATAAATGCGTTCACTGAGAAAATACTTTCCACAGTAAACCAAACAGACAGATAGCTGCCATCAGGTCATTTGAGCACTTCTCTCACTGCTCTCCAAATCCATAGTTGGCTACTCTAAGTATTGATCCTTAACCACAATTAGCCCTATTACTGTTGGTTCTAGTCATTTGGTCCACTATCCAATTTCCAAGCTGTGTGAACAACTTAATTAAAACAAATGTGCTACAAATAAATATCCGAGATCAGCAGCCTTCAAAAAGCCTCTTGTGGCCCACAGGCCTAGTAAATTCAACAAGGAATAAAGCCAATCAATGTGGCTGCTGGTCACTAATGCAACAGGGACTTCATCAAATGTGAATGGTGACAACAAAAACACACAACAGAATGGGTAGACAAATTATGTCTAATAGCCTCTTTGGGAAAAAACCTAACAGGCTGGTTGTGAGCTGCGACAACTGTTGACTCCCTCGAGTTTGAAGAATTTAAAATACTAAAACCTTATCAATGCCGACAAAATAAACAGAAAGCACCCAACCATCATCTTATCTAACCTACAGCATTGCACAAATGACCTCATATTTTTGTAAATAATTTATCCTAGATTTTCAAGGGACAACACTAAAGATGACATTTTATTTAAAAAAATGTTTGTTTAGATCTTTTGTAATATACAATTGTGTCTATTTAACCGTACCTTAAGCTTTTCAGGAAATTGTGCTCCAACACATTCACCTTCTAAAATGCATCACAGCTGCTCAATAGGGTTTTTGTCTGGGGGCGTGTGGGATGAATTAAACTCCACAATCTCCACTTGGCTATACATAAGGCTTTTGCCATCTCTTTAGCCAAATACTGTACCTGCCCCTTCATGGCTAACATTCCAAAAAGTGAACACTGTCCAGGAAAACCTAGTGCACATCCAGTAATGTTATTCGTTAACATGTCTTGTTCAATACATAGTACAATATGGCATGTTCCCAGAGATTGTATAATTGACTGTCCCAAACTGAAGCAAGCAGAGCCATACATTTTGTAATGACCTGCCCAACTTGGCTCACTCTCAAAACTCTAATCATGTTGTCCAGGTTGAAGATAATGAAGGAATGAGTAGCAGATGGTTACAGCGCTCATAAATAGAAAAGGTAATTAGAGAGCCTGTCAGAATATAAAATGTGCTGTTGGTCTTGCTAAGCAAAGAAAATCGATCCATTGACAGATATGGTGAAAATCTTTCTCAAGGGTGTTACTCACAGTCCCATGTAGAGCGCAAGAGATGACTGATTTGTCTTGGTTAATTAATGACTTAAATGAATTGAATTGAAATGAATGAAACAGGCTCATGTAAAATTATACTTAACCCTTTTCAAGCAGAACTGTATATGCTTGGGAGAGTACAACTACAGGTCAAATACAGTTTAACACACACACTGTATGTAAGAATATAAATAGATCAGATGAAGTCAATTGAAGTGAACAATGAAGAAATGTAGTGTAAGCAGTTTTAAGGAAAAGCCAGCTCAGGGTGATTTGTAATGCGTTGGATCGACATGAGGAAGTTCTGTTGCGTTTATCTCCAAAGAACTTCCTGTGTGTCCCCGAGCAGACAGTGACTTGGTTTTGAAGTCCTAAAAAGATATATCTCCCCAGCGTTGTATTACAGCTACACTAACTCAACTATATGGACACTCTTAAATGGTCAGCAAGGTGATTTATGGCAGGCTAATTCACTTTAAACTTAACAAAACCACACTCACATAAAAACGCCTCAGTCTGTTCAGTCAGGGTTATTTTCCATTTTATCCTTGCATAACGTAAATAAATGAGCCTCATGATTCATGGCTCAAAAATGCTTATGATATTATTACTCCTGGCCTTGTTTTCCTGATGTGTTTCAGTTGGATGTGACAATCTAGGTTGTGGGGTTGCAGGTCTTTTCTGGGTCACTCTTGGTGAGACATGGTCCAAACTGTCTTGGAGCAAAAAAGGGGCCATACTATTTTCTTAATATTTTCCTGGCGCTTTGCATAAACAGACGTGCAGCTCCAGCAACATTTTTCAATCCTCAGCCATTTCTAGGACGAGCGCGCCCCCATGGGAGTTGACACAAATACCACGCTATGGCTTTTTTGGAACGTTCACCTTGTTTTTGTTGTTTGTAAGGGGGGCCAACGGAGTCAACTAGGCCTGCTCAAGTTCTGACAACCAAATATTACATTTTCTGCCATCACCTAGCTCCGCCTGCATTTGTAATGCATTGTAAGGAAATATGACTAGTTGTAACCTTTGCAATAAAGAAAGCAGCAGCTTATTTTCATGAGACAAGACCACCACATTAAAATGGAGCGATAAAGGGAAAAAAGAAAGAAAAACTATGAAAATGTAAAACAATTATTCATTCTAAATCTGCTGCATAATTCTATTAAAGCTAAGGAAATCTCGAATCTGAATATTCATTTGTTTTTCGCAGCCAATAATGTGCAACAAGCGAGGGTGGCCTTTAATTGGTTAATAAGAGTATTGTGTTTGTAAATATCCGTAGGAACTAAACATCAATTGTTAGCAGACAAGCTGACATTTTGATAAGCATTCAAACCCATCAAAAAATCTAATTTACTACCAGTAATGCAGACATGTTAGATGAACTCAGTCAAAAGGCGGGAATCTGTGAAATGTATAATTGATGTAGGCCCTATATTTCATCATGGAGAGCTTGTTTAAAACTGCATGTACATATGTGGAAAGTATCTTGACATGGTGCAGCAAATTAGTAATTTCCTGTGTATGTATCCAGCAGGAAGTGGGGCCCTAGGGAAGGAAACTGACTGGAGATAGGATGTCACTGACCCCTGTACGTTAAGTCAAGGTTTGACCTTGAAGGCCAAATCATGTTGTCGAAAAGAGCAGAGATTACACGAACAGTTTTTGTTTTTAAATGGGATATATGTATTTAAAATGAATACATGAATACAATGATACCTGCTGTTAATGGTGGGGTTGGGAATCTTTGGTGCCTGAAGTCAGCAGGGATAGGCTCCAGCACCCCCTATAACCTGTGTGAGGATGAGTGCCTCAGAAAGTTACTCACTATTGGGAAAACATAATTAACAGTAATTGGTCAGCTTCACATCTTTTTTTATGAACAAAAATAACAAAACAAAACAGACGGCATAGCGAGTGTGTTGGTCTTAATTGCACGAAGAAGAGGGTCCCAGTAGGTGTGAAAAGTGTGCTCTAACTCGGAATCCTCTGGGCATTTTAACAAAAAGACACTTGTGAATTGCCTTCAATTGTGAGTGGAGAAAAAATGCATTATGTCCCTTTAATGTGACGCTGAGGAGAAGATGAAACAGTCAAGTGGGCTGATACTACCTGCTCACCTAGTTGAGAAGGAATACACAACACTACACGAGTACTATGAGTCCCGTCATAAATGTATGAAAGCACCTTCACCGATTAATGAACCTCCAAACGATAAGAAACCATTTGCTTTTTATTATCCCGTTTTGTCCAGGCCGTTCGCGGAGACCGTTTTATGTATTCAGCTGCCTAGCTCTCGACAAGCATGCGGAGCCGCTTAAACAAACCATCAACAAGAGCACAGCTGCAACAACAAGCGATCGATTGGGAGGCAAGTTAGCGTCTGAACACAGCGCCGCCGGCACGCTGGCTTCAGCAGGTGGGTTGGGACTTGTAATTTGCCGCTGAAGGGCTTTTGTGCCTGCCTGACTTCACAGAAACTGTAACTCGCGCCTCCCTTGATAGATAGCCATGAAGCCTGATAGAACGCGTGTGTTTGTGAGGCATTTGCCGCTGTATAAACAATCGACTCCCCACCTTACAGAACATCTGGGAACTCTCAAGAACTGAAGCAGAAACAAATAACCAGGGAGTCGTTAGTTGCTGATTAGGTTTTAAACAACTCATCATAGCTCATGGAGCTCGGCCCGCCGCCGGAATACTCGAGGAGAGAAAATGATTTCGATTCAATTTATTGCGGCAATGCTGAGAATCAAGCGCTTTCATTAATGCTGCACTAGAAGTTGACGGTTGTTATAATCATTCAGCATACTAAAGTTATTTGAATTTTGGTGCATGAATAGCTAATTAAATACTGTTACGTTTTTACAGTTGTTTTGTTTAGCTTGTGGTGTTTAAATCAGGTTGATCGGGTCAAATCGGGTCAAATCAGGTCAAATCAGGTCAATGACCTTTAATACAAAAAACACAACAACAGACTCCACACAGGACGACCGACTTGGGATCGTACCCAAGACCTCAGAACTGTGAGGCTGACGTGCTAACCACTCAGCTGCTATGACATCTATCCATAAAAAAAAAAATTAAAAGCAATTGTCCTCATTAGGGTTACGGATGAAGTACACCCACACACTTTTACGATCGACCCAACTGATAAATCACATATTCTGAGTAACTTCTCTTGTCAAGGTTCCACTCCAGTCCTTCATATCTTTCGCTGGCATTTGGCCTGTCAACAACCCCTCACCACATTCACTTTATGAGCGAATTGCAATTTCTGGTATTACTGCCCCTCTGCTCACCAATATGGCTTCGCCAGAGCAGCATTGCCGGCGTCACTATGGCGCCAATCTGCCTGTGCTATTTACTTTGCTGAATTCTATGTTCTCGCTCCTCCCTTAATCTCCCTGTTCAAACAAACAAGCAGCAAAGGCATGTAGATTCTTGTTCCCCGGCCCCCCCTTCCCATCATTCGGTTCAGCCATGTTTGCCAGCTCTCTTGAATGACGACCGGCCACATTATCACTGATACTCTCATCCGTGAGGATCGGAAGTCTGAGTGGGGCTTGAGAAGTAGAGTCTAGACTTTGCTTTGCTTTCCCAAAACAGAGAAAATGAACATTAGGTAAAATCCTTTTCCTTTTCGATAAAGCAAGTGATTTGCAAAATGAGCTTTATGAAAATATTGACATTCACAACAAAGAAAATTGGAATTATGAGTCTGCAGTTAACCTCAGATGCATTTTTTGGAATAAACAAGAAAAAAACAAATACCTTAATGCGTTTAGCATTAAAGTTTCGCATAGGCAGGCCAGAGATTCCACCCCTTAGAACTAAAGTGTGGAGAAGACCTGCTAATCACAACCCAGAGTACAGTCCTTGCTAATTTGACTCATTTACTTTAATCATGTACATTGAAATAATAATTAGATTTACTATCATATACATAAACAACCTATTAAGCCGGATGGGTAATACGTCCCTATCGCCGTTGCTCATTTGTTAGACGCCACCACCTCTTTCTATTGCTCTCTCGCACACACATACACAAGGACACACTCAGATCACACAATCATGTTGGCTGCCGCTGAACTTTTGCACTGCAGCATAGTGCAGGTTCTGCCCCTGCAAATCCGTTTGCTAGACAATCTAAGCCAATTACAGTACGGGGGCAAATGGTTAACCTCCATAATATACATTTCCCAGCCTCTTTCTGTGAGCTCGCTTGTCACCTCCCCCCAAACCCCTTCCCAGAGGAGAGTTATGCACCAAGGCCCAGTGTCCCGGGTGACCCGGTTTGAATTGGCTCAATTCATTAAGCTGGGACCCGTGCACAAAACCTAGTTCACACGGCGAAGACGCTCGCAGCAAACAGCTGCCGCACATTCCTAATGGGAGGGCCAGGCAGATGTCCAAGGAGAATCAAAGGGAGAGACGGGGGAAAGTTTATGAGCCAGCGTTTGCCAACCTCAATGAAGAGCTCTCCATCGCCTCTTCGTAGACAGGCTGCAGCTGGCGGAACTCAAGGCCTGTATCCTGTTTGGGTCTCCCCCGGTTCTCCCACTACCCTCACAAAACTGCAACAACTCAACAGGCTGACAACAAGTTGCCTCCTCATCGCTCCCTTTCTGAACTTCAAGTACTTTGGCACAAGACGCCAAGTCTGGTTGAAGGGAGGGGGGTGACTTCATTAGGTACTGTCCCATTGAATTTTATCATCTTAAGCCCACAAAGACAGAGCATTCTAATGAACACTCTAACTTGTGATTTTCTGAATCTGTACTTGAGTCCAAGACAAACTGACTTTGAATACTGAAACGTAACTTTAGCAATACATTAAAAACAGCAATAAAAAGTTTCCCGAACCTGTCATTCTTCTTCCTCCAAAGGTGAGTGGAAGCTTCCCATCTTCATTTCACACAATTTCCGGAGCGCAGCCTGCTCTGTATCCCCCACAATGTAGTATGTGATGTTATAACTGTCCGGTTGGGCTGTACCTGGAAGACATTAAATTGTAAATTGACAATAAATTTGATTTATTTAATAAGGGACAGCGCATATTCATGAACATATTCATATTCATGTTAATGAACATGTATATGTAAATATGTTAGCTTGTAGCCGGGGGCTAGTTTCCCCTGTTTCCCTTATTTGGTGTGGGATAACATTTTGCTTGCTCAACACGGTTCCTAATGTATAACCCAGACCTAGAATCAGTTAGCATCCACGTGAAAGTGTCAGCGACTTCCATAATCGACTGTTGCTTTAGCCTTTGCGTGACAGCGTGTCCTTTCAAGACAAGTCAGTGCCTCCAGCACTGCTCGGTGCTTTCATTCATCACTTTACAAACAAGGGGAAGGGACATGGTCATGCTTGGACCTCTGCCTATGTGGGTGTGTCCATGATTACCTTTACAGTGCCACTGCTGCCACCACACTGCTTCATCCTGGCCCTCATTCACTCCCTCCAAAAAAAATACACACACATACGCGCAAACATGCACACAGCAGGGCTTTAGCTGTTTTCACAGTTGGATGTCATTTACAAGACAATTTAAAGTCTGTTGGTAATCTTTGGTCAATAAAAAAATGGGAATGGAGTATTTTCTGTGTGGGAAACATTGATTGGCTTCATACAGGATGTACATCACCGTGATGGTTATTATTGCTCCTCATTTGTTTGTTTTGTATGTTGTATTACAACATCTTGTAGTGTCGATACTGTAGGATTTTAGTCCTAAAATACAATCATTTTAAAAATAGTTTTGCATCACACTTTGGCATGACGTGATCTCTGTGATCCAGCCCGGATAATACTTACTAAAATCTGTCGTGGAAATATGTTTACCATGTTTCTAGTAGATGAGCACATTTGTGAGTGTCCCTCTGGGAAAAGCACAAGTGATAAAAGTATCGTAAAAACGCTTCCGGATCGGAAAAAGTCCCTTCCAGGGGGAAGTTCCTCTGCAGGGAGCCAGGTAAAACAGGCCTCTTAATCACACATGACCTGGCAGCTAAGGGAAAGTCAAGCAGCAGCATGCGGCCTCCCATTGTTGGTCCCGCCCTTCCGACAACATCATTAGCTGAGGCACACGCCACGCCTGCTATACTCACTGTGTTTACAAACACCGGCATCAGCGGTATGCCGGCCCATCTATTTTAAGCAGTGTCACCATCTAAACTTAACAAAATCATTGTACGCTAAACTTACAACCTGTCCATGATGCTCGGATAAAATAAGGGTGGCATAGATTTTTCAAAATATATATGAATATATTTTATTTCAGCAATGTTAAGAATAGCACCATTTGGTACTCATCTATTTTTTATTCTTGATCTGGAAATGTATTTTCTTCCTTTTATAGTAGTTTTTGTATAACTATACCATTAAGCTCAAGAAGATTTGAAGTATCTTCAGGATTTAAACACAAATACTGCAGAGTGTAAAACAAATAAAGAAATGATGGAGATGTTTAAGTATCAGTTCCTGGTGTTCATATTCTAAAGTTCACAGCTTCACATTTAGTGATGGCCTAAGGCTAAAGGGAGGATTTTAAGACCCAGGGGCAGTCCAGTCTCTTCGTTCGGCTATCCTCCCACAAGCTGGAATGCAGAAAGAGACTTGTAAATTAGAGGTCCTAATGAAAACTCTCTGGTGTCCAACTGGAGCAATCATCTGGTTAGAATCAATCGCTTATTTTACTAATTGCCCCAGAGCTTGCTCGAAGCCCTCCAGGTCTAATTTGGGAGGAGGGAAAGTGCATGTTCCATTTTACACACCTGTACTTTAAATTTAAGAGCTTGAAAACTTCAAGCAAAGGTTTGAAACACATTTAAACTTTAAGGGCTTGTTAAACTGCATCTTGTATACTATTACACAGTTTCCATTGGCCAGCTGTAAATAAATGTCAAAATGGCATAAATTAAGTTCCCACTCAGAAAGTCTGGACATTTTACAATTGTAGGAATGTCAATTATGTGATTTGGGTTGTAAAAAAAACAATTGTTCATTCATTCCTGTTCCATGCTGCTTATCCTCACGAGCATTGAGGGGTGCAGAAGCCTATCTCAACTAACTACGGAGTAAGAGAAAAACAATCACTCAATCACACAATCATTCATAGAGGTTCAATCAGCTAATCATGCAGGATTTTCGGATGTGAGACGAAACTGAGTAGCCGAAGAAAACCTACACAGGCATGGGGAAGGACATGCAAACTCCACATAGAAACGGCCGGAGCTCAGAGTGGAAACTGACGTGGTAACCACCAACTCAATAATAACTCACAATCATATTCACAAAAAATGTCTCGTGAAATAAAATGTTCTTCCAAAAATTGTCTCATTGACACATTGCAGTCTTTTTATAATCATTAAAAAACTATATATATTCTAATATTGACATGCTTCCTTCTCGAGACACTCGAAAAAAAAAAACAAGGATATTCAAAGTGTAGAATGAGAACATTGACTCCCTCTAGTGATTTGCAAAAGAATGACTCAATTACGAACATTCAAACTGGAAAAACAAAAAACAAAAAGTTGAAAAACAAGCTGGCCAATATGCACCAGACTGCTTTGGATTTTTTTTCGACTGTACAAACTTTCTTACCTGAAAAATTATGCCTAGTATGTATTTGTATTTTAATGTTGGTAAAAAGTAACCACTAACAACAACTGCTCTTGATCCAAACCACCAATTTGTGTGAATTATGACGAAAAGCACTAAGGTGTAAAACATCTTGGTCCGTCGCCTCCTTCGAGTTATTCAACCTTTCACCCACTGGGCTCCCACCCCACCCCCCAAATTTGACCTTTAACCAGATGCCATTTGCTTAAAATCTCCCGGCCAGCTTCAACCTCTGGAATCTGAAACACATTACAAGAGAAGAAGGGAACAAAGAAATCCAGCCTGCCTATTAGGGCGCTTAGACACTTTGACATGTACCAGATTTTTTTAAAAATTGCAGGAATATTTTTTGAAATGTTGTTGAAGTGACAGCTCTGAGTATTTTTTCTCCATGTGTTGGCTAAGATACTTCACAACCTTAATAATAGATAAATATATGCACAAGTAAGTCTCAAGTCATGATGCAAATGGCAAAAAAACTGAGAAAGTTGAGTCTTACAATCAATCATCTTCAGTCATAAAATATAAATAATAATGAAACCATTTCTGTTAATAATAATGTGAAGAGGACATTTAGAACTCTAAAAAAATCCATTCCGTTTTAACTGGAAGGGCTGAGAGTGAATGACCATGTTTAAATGCCATTCACGGTGATCGACGTTCAATCCACTTTAACTGGGATGGGCTGGTAGTGAATAATTCATGCCATCTCTCCCATAAGAAATGAATTTCACTATGCCTCAAAGTTCTGAAAATACTTGAAAAATAAGTCTACTGTTTTAAAAACTTTCTCAAAAGTTTCTTTAAAATGAAACTTTTTAAAATGTTATTTAATTTCACATTAGATTCATTTTTTGGGGCCTGATATTAGAAATTTCAGACTTTTTTCATGGCTAACTATATCTTCCACCCCCTCAAACCTAATTTAGAGAGTGTTTTTACTGGAGAGGGTGTGAGTGATTGGTGGTGCTGAAGCATTGAGCCACATCGCTCCTCTTTGCTTACAGCTTTTGTTACCCGGGGGCTCTTTCTATACTTCACAAAGCCTTTGGTAGAAAGAGACATAAAGAGCACTTTTGACCCCGGTGTGAGCCCTTTGACCCCAAAGAACCCAAAGGGGACAGATTTTCAGCAAACTGTGCAATCACTGCAAGTTGACCACAGGCTTAGATGGACCCACTGAATGTAGGCACACGGTGGGAAAACGCTGTAATTTATAGAAGTGGAGAGTCTATTTCAAAAGGGCTGGTGGTGGATCACCTGACACCAGGGGTCGGGGGTCATGTTTGGGCATGATTTTCTGCCCGTGATACTGTAGCATCTGCGTGTTAAGAGACGTCTGGACAAAAGAAGTTGACCTGCCGGGGGCATCGAAAACATTGTTTTGATTGGGGATTTAAGGGAAGAGGTTGGATGTGACCACACCCAGATTTAAACCTACCTATTGGGACAACAAAAGAATACAATAAAAATCCGTGTTCGTGTTTGATCCGGAGAAACTAATGACATGAAGTGACCTGATGATTCTGTATGAAAACAGATTGTGGTTCACATATGAATATAATGTATTAAATATGACTCATTTAAAATAAATGTGACTTTATTCGAACAAAATTATGGCCATTATGACCAATATTCTAGCAGAATAACTAACATGCAATTATAAAAATGCTAATTAAGGAATCTATTATCTTAAAATCTAATAAATTATTTAGGATGAAAACGTTTTTCTTGGGAGTGAAACCTAAAAACCTTGTTCTCCTGATACTTCGAAAAATATGTGCCTTTTTTTCCTTAAAATAATATGGCTTTATATGCCCATTTTCAAAAATGGACACTACAACTTTTCCTTCTCTCAAAGAAAATGATATCTTAATTTGTTTCTTTTAATCTTTGCCCTATTCCTCTTGGCTACTTTGCAACCTCCAACGTCACACTCCATTAAATTCACTTTTAAAGACAAAAGATGCGCCGTTAAGAGGGCTGCAGTCGTGGCCCTCTTATGAGGCCGGCTGTGATTAAGTGGATGCTTTTGGCTCTTGCGGCATCCTCCACAAGTGTCCTAGGGAAGAAATGCTAGGAGTCCCGGTCAGCCTCGGGGCTGGCCATTAAGTAAATTGGCCTCTCTAGACCTATAGCGTTGCCACTGTCCGTGACGAGCTGCCAGCTATTTGACCCAGGCAGAGGAGCCCAATGCTGTCCGGCAGCTGTTCGGTGGGCTTGTCTTTCCAAACCCTGGGAAGTGCTTCCTAATTAGCCTCCCACACCCATAAATGTGTCCAGTAGGTCAGTCACTCTGCACTCATCGATTGCACTGACGTGATCCTTGCTGAGGATAGACTTGAGCCAATTCTTCAAAATGAACGAGGAGCTGCAGGTGATGCAGGTGGTCTGTACGTGTCAAAAACAGCTTTGGAAGGAGGTGGCTCATCCACTTTTTGGATGTACGGTAACGGGAGAAAAATGCAATTTGTCGGGCCTGATGCGAGAGCTTTTGTAGTGTTCTCGTGAGCTTTAGTCAGAACGTCCTCATGACCGGGTCAACAAGTCTGCGTCGGTTATGATGCATTTGAAAAATGGGCAGTGGTAATACTTAAGACTGGAGTAAAAACATCATCGAGGTGCACACTTCTCTTTTAGCAAAGTCACAGCAAACGAGTTTTAAGGACCTGCCCTCTGCCATTCCTCATCCTGTCACAGTTTTGTGGGGGAAACTAAAAGAGTTCCAACTGTGGACATGATGACTGTATAGACTTTCTGTTTTACAGTTGCTTCCTGTTTGATTGTGATGACATCCAGCATCACTTAGGGTATCATTTTACAACATGATTTCACAAGTACTATTAAAAAGAAGTCCAAGGCCACTGCCAACTTTTCATGTTTTTATGACCTTTTCCCACTGCAGATATTTTCACAGTTATCAGAAATAGAATAAAATGATTCTGAGGAAACAAAGAGCTACATACAGCAGTCTCATAATATAATTTTGTGTTTTGAAAAATATAGCTATTCTTAAAAGGTTACCATGATTTGATTTTCTTTTACTTCCAACTTTATTCTTGAGTCACGATGTAATTAGGCTACAAAAAAGACAATTTTACTGTAAAATGTGGGTTAAAGATCACCTCCTGCTTTAAAATCATGCAGTATTTACATAAGAAAGGTGCTCAATGCTAAAGTAAATCAATTGAGGTAAGAATAATTTGATACTTTTTTTACTACACAGAAATCCAACTACACATTTTACAATCTTTTACCAGTGTCCACCTGGGTCACCTCATTGGAACTCCACATCTTTTTCTTATCCTTTTCTACCATTCCTGTCTTGTTTTCCCCTTCATCTAGCAGGCCTTCAACAATAAAAATGCAAGCCAATTTTCCAGCACATTAACCCAAGACATCTTTAATACACAAGAAGTTTTTTCCTTCCTTTTTTTTCTGGCGCAAAGGGTGACGCCGAGGCCTCACTGAAAGATGGATGGGCCCTCTGACTAAGAGTGGGCAGTTTTCCCACTGCCCTGGTCTCAGCCCCTGGGACAAAGGCCTCATTGAGTGTGATGCTTGACATCAGCATCATAAACTAGTCATTGCCACAAAGACGCTGACACTTTAAAGTACCAACTATGGCCGATTTCCCTTTCTCTCCTTGTTACACCAATTGCACAGGCTAATCACGTCACTGACACTTGTTTCCCTTATTATTATTTTTTAGGTCCAGCAGATGCTTCAAATTGGTGTGTGTTTAGAAGAATACAGTTTCCGTTTTGCAAGTAAACTTCAGTAGCATTATATATAACATTCATGTAGAATGCACACAGTCATCACACCGATTTTTCATGGTAAACTAAAATAAATAAATAAATAAAATATAGTGTTGCCTAGCTGCCTAGGATTGTGTTCCCAATCTTTATGGAGCAGAGGTAGTTTTTTATTATTATTATGATTATTTTTTAAATCGTGACACAAGATCATACCTTGCACTTACAAAAAAAAGGATAATCAGGTTAAATCTAGCTTCTGCCGTCAAGTGCATTTAACTGAACTGCCTCAGACGACACATTGAAAGACAGAGGTTTAGGCTGTTATGGGCATGAACACATGCGACTTGCTGCCAATGAAAGGGACTCCTCTCATTCCCTTTAAATTTGATAGTCAGAGGCACACTGCAAGCCTTTAACGTGTCGGAACAATAAACAGATTTGTTCGAATCTGAGTGGTTGGAGTCCTCAAAGTACACTAATGGGCAGAGTATGTAAAGTTATGTATAAAGATCACAGATGTGCGCTGTGATCTCAATTTAGTTTACGTTAAATTACCTTTCTACGAATGTTTTGGGTGGTTGTACTGCCCATGTATCTGGTGGGAAAAAAACATCCTTCATGGTGACATGGAAGACAATCGGCGGTAAAAAAAAAAAACGATTTTCATTGGAAAAAAGGACTTAAGGGAATTAATGGCACGTTCAATGACATTAAAGTCACAGCATCAACAAGACACCAGACTGCTCTTGTCCGTGGAAGCCTGATCCTTAAACATGATGTCAGCTCAAAGCCGGTCTCACATTCTCAATGTCACGGAGGAAGGCACGGGAGCACTTTAATAGATTAAAAGGCCTGAGCCAGACAACTGGGCTGCTGCCAGGGAGGTGCTGATGAATGCAGTCACATTTAATATGGTTTCATTGGGATTGTGTCTAAACACTGTCTTAAACACAAACGGTAGCCAGCTAATATTGTTTGGAGTTAGCCAAAATGTCTAAAACAACAACACTGGCTATGTTAAGCAAAGCAAGAATGCAGAACGACCAATGTTTTACTCCTTCGTAAAGTGTCATTAATGGCCACTGCCGGAATGCAAATAAATAGACCAAACTGGTGAATATGCCAAGCTACTATATATTAAAACGCCAATATCAGAAACTTAAGAATTAGAGCAAAATGCTGTATTTCCATGTAATTTACGGTACCTACATATGGGTGGTTAGACAAAAAAAATCATTAATTCACACTTCTGCAGTGTAAATCAAGTATAAAATGGGTCATCAATAGATGATAGACTACTTAGAGAGATGATTAGAGGTCACTATGGAATTGATCAAATGTTGTTTGTTTCACTCCAAATGTTGTGCAGTTTAGTAAAAAATGCACAAATGCAGGATCCATTTATTTTCACAGCTAGTTCATGGAATTTTTAATTAACTTTTTTTTTTTACATGGGACTGCATTAATCCGGTCATAATGATGTTTGACTGGAGACAATAATCGCCCTCAAGGGTCATGCCTGCACATGAGATGTGTGGAAAAGGAAAAACGCCATGTGTTTTTATGTGTTTGTGTATATGAGCACTGGTGGGGGCTGCGTGTGTTGCAGAAGCATAGCCTTATATACAGTAAAGGGAAACAGCTGCTTCACATTGCTAATCCCTGGAACAATATGATGATCGTATGTTTAGACAGGTTTGGGTAGCACATAGCTGCTGCAAAACCTTTGAAGGAGACATCAGCCATCGAGACCAGCCACCGAAGTGTGAAATTACATGCTTAAAAATGTGTTTTCAAGTGAGCTAATCAGTTATTTGGCCCAATTGTTTTGCCAAAGCAAACCTATTACCCAAACAAAATTTCTAGAAAAACTGCCAAAAACCTTAGTTTGATTAGCGCGTAAGCCTCACAGCTCTGGGGTCAAATCCAGGGTCGGTCCACCTGTGTGGCGTTTGCATGTTCTCCCGGGCCTCCGTAGCTTTCCTCCGTGTACTCCGGTTTCCTCCCACATTTCAAAAACATGCATGGTAGGCTGATTGGACACACTAAATTGCCCCTAGGTATGGGTGTGAGTGTGCATGGTTGTCCGTCTCCTTGTGCCCTGCGATCAGCTGGCCACCGATTCATGGTGCCCCCCGCCTCTGGCCCAGAGAAAGCTGGGATTGGATCCAGCACCCCCCGCAACCCTAATGCAGATAAAGCGGATCAGAAAATGAGATGAGATGAGATTTTGACCAGAATCAACGTACTTTGTTAACAGCATTGACAACAAACAAAAGTGACATGAAGATCATTAGCAGCTATTTCGTAAGTCCAAGGTTCAAACCGATGTATCCCCACATCACCTGTGTTGTGAGGCCAGTTTCTCATTTGCAGGTGACCGGACAGATCACCCTTCTCCCAAGAAGAGAAAAAAAAACACTACTCCGAAGAGAGCTCTTTAGAAAGGGTGATAAGTGTGCTGTAATTCTTGACTCCTGTAGTATTTTGACAGAACCATGTTACACATATTTTATCAAGACACATGAGAACTATTTTGAATTTCAAAAGTATGCTGTAAGATGAATTTTAAGAGAAAATCATGCATGTTTGGCTCTTCTGAGAATTGGCAAGAGTCATGAAAGCAGAAAGCCACCTGTCACTGACGCTACTCTGCACGGATACAGTCCAATCCAAGAGAGTAAGATCACAGGTCCCTCAAGAAGGCGGGGACCTCAAAAGAAGTGTGACACTATCCACCGGCGTGACTGACAGCTTCACAGCTGCACCGGCGAGCCATAGGGCAAAGTACACTACCGTGTTTTTGTCACCTATTTACTGAGGCATGTGTAATCGATCTTTCAAAACAGAAAAAAAAGAAAAAAAACTTCAAGGACTAAAGATTATCACCTTTGCCAGCTGGCTCCTATGCAAGTGTATTTTTAAACGATGATAAGTGGGAATGGGTGAACTAAAAGGAAGGATTACTTTAGTTGTTTCTTGACGTAACAAACAAAATCAGATCAAAGATATTGAAAAACTGTACACAGGCTCAAGATTGATTTTAGTATTTAACCGATAATGTTTACATGACCTGGAAGTTTGGTAAAATGTTACCTGACACCATCATGGTGAACAGTTCCCTATGTGACAATGTGCATTGACTGAGAGTAGAATGAAAATAATTGTGTAGATAATGTGATTTGCGCTCATCTACCAATCCATATGTTATGTTGTATATAGCCAGATAAATATCTGTGAAAGCATATCTTCCATGTCAGGTTATTTGGATAAAGCTGATGACAATTCAACATAATACTAGTCCCTGGATTTCATGTGACTAAAGCAAAACTAAAACTAGAAACATTAAGAAGATTTGGGAAAGAATCGTGAAAACAACAAACTTTTTTTAACCTATTCTGGTTAGTCACTGCTAATGGTGAATCTGAATGTCTTAAAAGGCTGAAACAATTGTAATGTGTCACATAGGAGTTTTATCTACTTTTGCTTCTTTTTTTTAATTGTGATATTTATTCAGAGAATACAGCTGGACAGAAAAGAGCTAATGGTGGCCCCAAAATATGTTGGTATGTATACTGCCTGCCATGTTCTTCCCCAACTCTGTCTTTTTATTAAGCACGTAACTGATCCAACAGTGGAACACACAACAAGCAGAAAAAAGGGCAAAAAGTTCTCTGCTCGAACTAAAGCGTCAAGCCTAATGCTCATCACGGCTGCGGCACAGGAGGGGTCCTTGTTGTCGATTAAATTGTATCGAGTCTCTGTGGGCTAACATGAGCATCTAGAAATGAAGCTATTGCTGCAATGCTACCTATACATGTCTTATGTGGCACCGATCAATAATGTCAAAGTAGTGGCTGGTGGATTTGAAGTTGGGAGCCACTTCTGTGCTCCTACTTGACTCAACAACTGTCTTGCCAACCCGCATCTGTCGGCATAATAAACCACGCCAACCCCAGTTTTCAGCCCTGGGCCCAGTGGTTGCATGATGGAAGCAGAAAGAACCAGTGCTAACCTAAGCAAAGCCTGGAAATTGCACAAACACCACCTCAATGCAAAAGGGGCCAGTGTGGATTGATGGTGGTGGCTAATACACTTAAGTACAGTCCGTTTTTACTAATGCTCCTCACCACATGTTGGGTCACAAAACCGTACTAATTTTTGCTTTAAAATACCAATACAGAAATAATAATAATGCCTTTATTTATTTTAACTTGAACGGTTATTCTGACATTTAAATCTTGATCAATGGGCCATTTGAAAAGAAGTCCAAGTATACAATTGTTGCTCGGATGCAGAATCCGAAGCAAATGTTGTCGAGCAGCATAATTGCATTAGCATGGTAAATTGATAAAGCCAGTTAATCTCCTAAAATGATTTGTCGCCGCTCCGACAGCCAGGCCGCAGTGTCCTTTGAGTGACTGCGGCATTATTCTGTTAATAGTTATCTGTCCTCAAGTCCTTGACCTTCTTGAATTGTAAACAGCTTTTTTACACCACTCTCAGCACTCTTTGACCAAGGGAGTTTTGTCGACAGCAAGGGGGGGGGCACCTCCCGAGATAAGCAAGCCAGGGCTGAACCTGTTCCGGCCTGCACTGCCCTCTGCGGCACCTCTGCTCTGCACTCAGTCACATTTCTTCCAGCGCTGCCAGATCACATGGGTTAATCTCCCGTGACCCTGACTCCTCAAAAGCGCATGCACTGGCTCTTTTGGACGTAGGCCCGGTGCTGAGCCTGCTACACACACACAATTACATAGGTGCGCGCACATACTTGCAAACCCGCGTGTTCGTTGGCACCGGTTCGCAGACATTGAGAATAGCGCAGATAAGGTACAAGAATGTCAGGAAGTCTGACACCAACGAGCGCTATGGTAAACAAACAGTTGCAGACGTCTGCCGGCATCCCCTCTTGACGACCTTCAGTTCCACCCTTTTAAATGTCAAAAGCTGAAATATGGATCTCTTCTATTGCGTAAACAAATCACAGTGCAATAACTGGAAGTGAAGAAAATCCCGGTCGTCACAACAAGTCGGATTTGATTACTCAATTTTAATGAGAATTCAGGTGGAACAATGAGCTCCTTTGAATGAAAAAAAGGAGTTGCACCTGTATAGTCCAGTAAGGATTCTGCCAAGCCTAGAATTGTTCTTACTTAGTAGAGTGACATCCTGTATTGCGCCAAGGCTGGAAAACCCTATAGTGTCTGTCTGGGTTGTCTTGTAGGTGCTTAGAATTTTTATGAAGGAGTGGGCCACACTAGCACATAGACTCCACAAAGCTTGGTCCCAAGTCAAGCAGACTTAAACAGACGAAACTACTACCCATTTGTGCAATAATAAAATATGCGCTAAATTTAATGGGTTCATTTGCCCCATTTTGGACATGAATCGACTTGGTTTTAGGTCATAACATGATTTCAGGAACAAACCAGCATACCAACACATATATTTTTTAGTTTATTTCTGCCTTAATCACATATTGATTTAGTAAGAGTTGTGTTTTTTTTCTGTTATATGTTATAGAACTATTTTTCATAAGTTTACATATTAGAAATAGCATTCAACATAACATGTTTTATTCCACAGCCACATGATAGACACACTACAGAATTCAAATAAAGTAAAACCTAACATTATTAATTTTGATTTCACGATTTCAATGTGCAAAATGTCATGGAGAGTGCAGGTGTCCAGCAAGTGAATATAAAATGCTCTACACATGATTTAGATGACCTTCTATTGCGACAGTTAATGCATCATTTATCTTTTAGAATCACTTTTAAAAGGACAGGTTTTAATTAAAGCTACATGTGCTCTATATTTATTTATGTGCTGCATGAGCAGTCACTGTGTTGCCCCCTTGCCAAGGCCCTTTAAGTACATATCACACATTATTGTGTGTGACGTGCCCGTGGAGGTTTGCGCTCACGCTTAGTGGGAACCTTAACAATTATATATGCAGGCAAGTTAGAAGAGAGTAGCAGTCTTTCCATGGGCAGTCTTGCATGCTCATATCCTTCCCGGCTTTTCCGATCCCTCCAGCGTAGCGAAAAATGATAATCACTTCAATGCTCATAAAGTTAACAGATCATGGCCTGGTATTTACCTTTATGTTTATCTGTGTTATTATTGCAGGCGAGAGTGGGCGGGACCTGAGACTGTGGGTCAAAGCCTACTGGGACGTTGTGATTTGTGCTCCAGTGAGTGAAACGGTGCCTGCCGTAATGATGGGCCGCACATTAGCGAAAGTCACCTGAGCATTTGTCTCAGAAGAATAAAATACATCTTTAAGGGAGACAATTTGGGAGTAATTGACTGAATATTTTGTAAAGGTAGGTCTAATGTATATAAAAGAGATTATAAGTAGGATTAAGAGTAGGGACTATGCTGGTAAAATTAAAGCAGCCAACGGACATTTCCCTCTCTTTTGTATTTGCCATAAAATGAATTAATAACAAACATATAATAAAAATGGGCGAATGTTGGGTTTATTCTGGGATGTTACTATATTTTCATTAAGCATTTAATAGGTAATGAAGCTATAACTTAATTTGTGCTATACTTTATGTGAGACCGAGTAAGCTCGAGGACACTTTCCCCCCACAGCTGCTTTCGAGGCCAGTTAATTGTTTTCAGGACTATTGACCGAACAGGACACCATGTTCCAGGCCGAGACTGTTGATCTGAGTTGGCAATGAAGATCTACAAGGGACTCTTAAATTGCTTTGACTTGGATTCCGGCAGATGGCGATAATCGAATCCACTTCTGAAAATACTTGCATTATTGTTTAAAAATACGGTCGCTCTGTTTACCTTGTAAAGAAATTATTATGCTTATTCGTGCAAATTCTTACAGTTGTTTTGGTTTCCGATCTAATATGAGATTGATGTGGCAGTTGTTTTTTTTACCTGAATGGTGTTATTCGGTTAGCTTATGCAATTGTTTGAATCAGATTACCTCAAATGTTTTGATTATGCGCCGATTAAATTGACAGATGAAGATGCCGTTTCTGGAGAATCATCCTGGACGAGGGCGAGTTGGGAGTGATTTTCCTTCCAAGTTGTAGCCAGTGTATGTTAATGATGTCTCCCTGTTTTGATTAAACTGTATTGATAATAAACCTATCACATTGTTTAAATGATAAAGTTAAGGGTTAGGCGGTTAGGGGGGTTAAGAGAAAAGTTAAAAACTTTTCATCATTTTTTGGGGGGAGAATTTGGAGAGCCATCAGCACGATTTTTTTAACTATGGACATTTCTTCAGTGCACATTTGCTCAATTAAGGTGGGGAAACAATGTTTTAAGTCCAATTCACTGAACTAAATTCACACTTTTTTGTATGACTTAAGGGTTTTGAGGCATGACTAGCCAATTGAATGGGAGACACCATAACGTTGTTTTCAATACTAAAATACAAGAACTATGATATACAGCCGTGGTTTTAGAAGGTGTAAAAGCCTCTTGCAAAGTTCACAAAGTCCATCCCAGCACAAAACACAAACACAGACTAGCATTTAGTCTAATAGGCCCAGAGGCCTCTTGACTTTCTCATTTAGCTCTTTTGTGCGTGTCAGAGTGAGGCCAAAGGGGGGTGGACGGCACTCATTTCCCTGCAGACTCTGAAGTGTATTGCAGATGGGAATTATTAATTTGTATCTGCTTTGCCTCAGTGTAGCCCACTTACCGAAGAGGGGAAAAGTGAAAAGTGTCGTTCTATTCAATTTTTGTCAACGTGCGCGGCAGCGGCGCAGGCTCGCGAGTGTTAAATGTCAAGCCTTGTAGTGAGCTGTCAAAGAGCAGAATAGGGCCGGCATGATTGATGACTAGAGAGCTTGAAACCAAAACCTCCCAATTGCAAACGCTACCTTGTGTCAGTCCTCTTACCCCTTTGCTTTTTCTCGCTGGTAATAGTGTCTCAACAGAGAGCGAGTGCAGCCTCGCACACCGTTATGCGCCGACACACTCAAGATAGCAGTTACCTTGGTATGTGCAACCCTGGGTGCCTTTTCTGAATCACTTTAAAGAAATGAAAAACAAATCATGTTCGTTTCATGTGTTGCAAGGCAGGAGTTGTCCTGTTAAAAAAACGCAATGCGACACTATGTCAAGATTATTAATGGCTGAGGTTAAACCACACTTAACCCAGTGCATATTCAGTGGAACTGTACAGATGGGCATCTGGCTGTGAAAAGCGCCTACTTCAGGACAATTAGTCCACTTAATCTGCAGCGTTCTAAAGATAAATATAATAGGAAAAAGTTTCAGGAATATAACCTATTTTTCTGGCGACAACCTAATAATCCAACAATAAAAAAGTGCAGTTAAAACAAGGAAAGCATTGTGTTTTTAACATGACTCAGCATTGCTGTGAAATGTTCTTAAACGAATACTAACTCCCAAGGTGGAGTGAGAGTAAAACACTTGCCACACACCGTGCGACATGGCTTGAGATGACTGAACTGGAAAATAGAAAAAGACGGGGCTAAAAATATAAACAGAAAAAAAGAGCCGAAAAAATGGCAACTGGGATAGAAAAGTCAATGCTCACACACATTATTTTGTAGAAGAATTATTTTTTCCACCAGGAAGTCATTTCCCTGAACTCACCTAATGGTGTATTTTATACGATAATCTGATATTGATGGTCCACACATGGTTTTATGGGCACTGGAGTGTGACGGCTTAAATGAGGAGCAGCAGTAATGAAGATATCTCTCAATTAAACCGTCAAATAGTGTCATGGTATTACAATGCTTCCATTCTTCTGGCTACATGGTTAATCGGAGGCCGTATCATCGCATGTTTCTGCTTATGCAATTTATTTTAAACAGCTCTCAAAATTTAAGGACTACAGCATACTTACAAATTGGCAGAAAGTGCCAATACAGGGGCACATTTGTAATTTGTTGGCGTTGTGCCTATGTATGTGATCTTCAGTCCATCACACACAAACAAAGCAGGGGTCTCATGTAAAAAAAAAAAAGTTAACAGGTATAAAATCGGAATGTAGGTATCCCAGTGAGAGTGCTATTGAAGTTGCTTTCTCCCAGGCACTACAATCATGCATCTGACCAGCGATAAGATCTCGAACATCAGCCATGTCTATTCACTCTTCAGGTCAAGGAATTGACGGCTTCTTTTAGAACTGCATGAGCTCTTGGAAAATCTCCCCCATCTTTGTGTGTGTGTGTGTATGCGCGTGCAGTGATACGGTCCGCTAGCTGCATACTAAGAGTGTTGCCAGACAACTGGTCATGTCTTAACTAAAGCGAAACTGGCAACCATTGTTGCACTGCAATTGAACATGCCTGTGACGACTCCACTGGCAACCTTTCATGTGGCGGCAAGGTGCTACAGACCCTCGACAGCACATTGAGGTTTTTTTTTATACTGCTGGACTTCTTAACATTTTTGGGTTCAGGCTCATTTCATGGGAGAGATTTTTTTTTACAATGACACGCTCATAATACTAATCCCAGTTCAACATTCTGTATAGAAAAAGACAAATCATATGATAAAGGATCCCCAAGGTACGGATCACAGGTTGGGAAATCACTAATTCAAAAATTCTGAAGAGAATTACAGCAGAATATGAAGGGACAAAGTTGAACTTGATATTATTTGAGGCCACTATTCAAAATATGGAATGACTAGTAATGCTCATTCCAAAAACAATATTGATTTCACGGCCGATGCAGAGTACACTATACTCTTACAACGTGCTGATACTACAAACTGACAGCCTGAGATAGTTTCCACGTCGGCTCCATTAACTACACTACCTAATCCTTTTTCATAATTTCCTCGACCACTCAGACGGAGACATAATATACAGTTACAGAAATACAATGTACTATGTGTTATAGCTAAACACATTCATCTAGAGTACTAGAAAGAATTGCTGACTAAAGGATGTACATATAAAGAGAAATCCTGAGAGATTACATAAGACATCCAAGAGAAATGAGTGGCAAGATTACCTGAATGTTTAATAAATCAGTGATTTCAAGTTAAAACAAAATAAAGAGAGTTGAATTTAAGTGAAGCCAAAACCATGTTCAATGATTGCAGCTGTTGTATGCTTTCAACATTAAGTGGTAAAATATTTAAAAGCTAATAAAGAATCGACTGTTTTGCTGAGGCGTCCGCTGAGGGGATAAACCCAAAGTTAGTCTAAGAATTACAGGACATCATGGATTTATCGTACTCTTGTATCGGTAACTACTCAAGCGTAAGTACTTGTAAGTATATAGTCAAAGTACAGAAAAGCAAACAAACAATCAGAAACACCGGGGGCAAATTGCAACAAAGGCGATTGGTTGTGATGTCATCATAGAAAACCTCTTTTCCCAGAAAGATTCATCAGATTATGACCACGGCAAAGCCTTGCTCGCAACACTCGGCTAGCTGCACCATATGGTTGGATCCTAAAACCACGGTGGGAAGGTTTAATGACAGAGCGGATGTGCGCCGCACATGCCGAGGGATGTTGGGTTTGGGGGAAGTGGGGGGATTGGGGAAAAAAAGCAACACTCATCAAGCCTTTGGCCTGGAAAGGCTACGCAAGTTCAGCTGTACGGGCGGGGGGGGCAAGGTTCGTGCGATCCAGACGTATGTCTGCAACAAAAGGCAGGTGACTGATCCCTAGGTTTGCTCAATGAATCCTGCATCATTTCCACAATGGAAAGTCCGCGTCACTGACCTATTTTAGACAGTAATAGCACTGTTCTTTCCTCAAATAGTAGTACTAATGTGCCCCACGGTCCACAATAAGGGAATATGGCCAAAATATAGTGATACGGCGAGCCAATCCTCTCGGCAAATATGCACAGCTGCCGACTTGGGGGAGCAGGAAAGAATAAACAAAGATGGACTCGTAATTAATGTTTACTAAGGCTGATGCAACCGCATGACATTTCTGGCTTGTCCGCTGACCACAAATGAGCTCCATCAACACGCAAACATGTTTAAACACACTCAAGTCGTTCACGCATATTGGCTGCCTAACTAAAACAGATTATTAGAGACACACCCAAAAGAAACAATCTTAAAATTGGAATATTACAGGAATAATAAGGAATTGTGAACAAACTTGAAAACTTAGGGCCTAACTGGACTGATTATGATCCATGTCACATCTGTGGTCTGTCCCATCCAGTTGCTGATAATAGCAAACCGTATTTTGGGAACAAATCAATCTAAAAAAGTGACAGAAAAAGGATACAAATGAAACTCCCTTTTTGAAATTTAAACAATATGAAAAGCATTTTCTTTCTGTTGAATTCTTTCCGCTATTGAACATTGTGCTTGGACACACCCATAATGAACGGCTTTGGTTTTGAGGGTATGATTCAGTGCACCCAGACACAGAACCTGATGTGATAATATTAGCCCCACTGAGGTGAGATGGGATGCCGGGCAGCCCGAGGAGTAAGACGAGGGCGAGGGAAATGATTGATGGAGTTGTGGCTGGTCTATAAAGGTCTGTAAAGAGAGCTTGGAGATAATCAACACCAGGGTGTCGCCCCCCACACCCTAGGCTCCCACCCTAAGCCCTCTGTCGACACTGCACATGTGCTCACAAACGCTGACTCAAGAGAGAGACCAGACGGCCGCTTCCGAATGATCAGGAGGAGGTAGCGGTGATGAAATTCTGAAGGTCGGCTGTAACAAGCTATCCCTCGCTGGGTGTTTTGTTCCACGTAGTCCCCCTCCCCTCACACCCGCGTCACCTTCCAACCTTTGTGTTCACCAGAGGGGTGGGGGAGGGGGCAGGTGAGTAAGGATGGTGGTGGTGGTGGTGGTGGGGGGTTGTGTTACATCCCTGTTTATCTGCCGGTGACCTCTAGCCGGCAATTCTGCACTTGATAAGGGGAAGGCTGGCCTCATAATGTGCATGGCGGCCCGATATCAGCCTTGTATCCTTGTGAAATTGATTATCGGAGGCCGGGGCGGCGTGCAGAATATAATAAATAGAGATGACACGTAAGGCGCACACGGCAACTTGTAGGCTGATGGGGGGAGCGCCACCTCAGCAATTACCCACTGGCCACTTAAAGGGGGTCATGCAGGGCAGGTTGCGGTGCAAGGAGTTATGGGTATTTCTTATTTTTTCTCGCGCTTTTTACCGCTGTGCAAGCGAAGGGCATCTAGATTTGGAAGACAACTTATTACTAACCCTTTTCTGCTCTGCTTTTATGCAAAACCTGGTAACACGCACAAGCGTAAATAAGGGGCAGTGCAAAAAATCAGGGCAAAAGGATGGTTGCAGGCAGTCACATTATTTTATATGGCCTATTAAAGTAAATGAAGTCTGTACAATGTATATTCTGTGCCCAATGTTTTGTCATAGTCATCCTATTCAAGACATTTGTCTTTATGCCTGACTCAGTCCAAATGATTTCAGCCCAATTCTAGCCCGACAGACACATCATGGAGAATCATTGACAGTCACGGCTGACATTTTCAAGTGTGTGTGTTACGATGCCTGATGTAGTGTGTCACAAATACACGGAAGCCCAATCTGGAGTTTCACAACCACATTTCAGGAAGTTTGGTATGACAGAAATGTTGCTCGTTGTGCCGCATAGTGTGACATGTCCTACACGTTCTTACTATTTGTTAAAGAATATTGACCAATTGTTTCACTTTGTGATGGGTGTACGCAATCTCTTGCGCGCTCTATCTCTTGTTAATCAACAGCATCAGACACCTACACATTCTCTATGGACCACACAGTTAAGTTCGTCCACTCCGTGCAAACAAAATGAATAATGAAACCTTTTTTTGCCCTATATTGTTTATGGAGAATATTTTGATCGGAGCCTGCCAACGTCACTATATGATTCAAAGTGCCCCTGTGAATATTAATTTATTGACAGCTGCTTGTGCCGCCTTCCGACCAAATAAAATGCCGAACCGTGCCCTTCATTGCAATGCGCATCGATCAAGCAGGCTCTTGTATTGTAGTTTGACAACTCACCCGTTCCAAGACACAGTGCGACACAATGACACAATATTGTGTAATCTGATACTGCGATTGTCAGGCAATGACCTAATATCAATGTACCATAGGTTCACAATTGTCTACAAGGAATGGATACCAGCAGTGCCCTTATTCTTTTCAATTTTGGGGGGTCATTTTTACTGCCAATTTTGGCATTTACCAATTTGTAGGGAGGACAATTATTTAAAGACAATTCACTCAAACCTGTGAGAAACTTGGTTTTCTATTACAATAAAATGTTTGGGAAAAAGTCAGAGTACTGGAGTCTCCGAAATGTAAGTCATAACACTGGTCAGGTCTTCTACCTCATGTAGACCCCGTTAAAGAGCAGTAAAGGGCGGCACAAATTAAAAAGTGTGTAGCCACCCGATCCGTGGTCATTTTGTGGAGTTCAGGCCTCTGCGCTGGCTAAATGTTAGCACACAGCTCAGCATGTAGATGCGCTTGCTCGCCGTTTCGATGAAGAAATGGCGACGGCTGTAAGCTGCCAGGCAAAACCTTTATATCTATTTGTTCCACTTGTCTGCTCCTCAATGAGTTTAATCAGCTGAGAAGAAGCCGCGAGGGGGGGTGTAGCCTTACCCGCCCATACATTAGAGCGCTCCCTCTCCACTCCCCTTTTCCTCCCCCTTTAGGCTACACACTCAAAACACACACACCACCCCTGAGTCCTATTCTCTGTGCATCGATGTGAGAGTGGAGGGTCTCCCTCTAGCCCCCCCTCCCCTCCCCATTGCCTCACGGATTATCAAGTACACTTCAATTACTGCCGATCGATACACTCCTGGCTGCAAAAGGGAGTGTGAGGGGAAATTAGACAGACTTTGGGTATGGCCGTGACTACAAAGCAATGGATTAACACCGATATGCATCTCTTAATTTACATCTGGAATGGACCCATTCTCCATCAGCACCGCGCACATTCACACAGGCTTTAAGGGGGACTTTGTGAGAGATTGCTTCTTTAAGTGCCGGGCAAGGTGAGGGCAAACCTGACACACGATGTGTGCGGATTAAAAGCCGCCCAAGTCACCACTGTAACGATGAAGCCAAAAGCGAATATTCCGTCTTCAGTGTGTATGCCCAGCATTGATCATGACTCATTAAACGACTAAGGACGCACTAATACAACAGTGCACCAACTGTGCCATTTTACAAATGATTTGGATAGTTGCTAAAAGAGAGAGAGAAGGGAGTGTTTCTTGCCTTCCTAAAATGCATGTCAGCAGATAAGACAATGGCTGGCATTTGGTGGAGTACTCGTCCCGCTAAAAAGAGAGGAAGGGGAAATGAAAGCAGTACTGTGGAAGAGGATAAAAAAGAAGTAAAAGTGTAGGAAGAGATAACCAGTGGCTGTATCCCCTCGGGGCACCCTTGTGAAGGTCTGGCCCATACCTCTGAACCCCCCCCCAGGTCATGTGCTCTCACTCTCCTACCCTTCCTCTCTGCACAGGCAGTAAAAAATGCTCCAACACCTGCGTTCCGCCCTCGCTGCAATGCGCCGCCGACTATATATTTCATCTCCAGACAACTAAACAAACGGAAGGGCAGGATTCATGGTCTTCATGGAGAAACAAAACCATCTAGTGTGGGCCACATTATAATCATTTTAAGATTATTAAATACGACCTTCAAACATGCAGAGGAAAATGGAGCAGGGTTCAAACATATGGATTTTTAAAACCCAATTTAATATTTTTAAATGCAACTTGGCCCACCCTGAGGTACACTGAATTGGTTGCCAGCCAATCACTGGGGGACAACAAGAACATGCAAGCTCCACACAGGAAGCCCGAGTCCGGGTGCTTGAGACATTTCAAGTCTCATTCGTTCTAGTATATTTTTTGGACCGTTTAAAAGGTTTAAATATATATTCTGCTAACAATTATTTCACATTCTAAACACATTGTATGTGTGTTGAACCTTTGACCTTTCATCATAATCAATTAGGGTCATAAATATTATCTTCCACTCTTCGCTTGTTTCTTTCTGTTCTGTGATTCTGACAATTTGTTCGGGTCATGATAATGGCGGTCTGTTTACAAGTCCCGCTCAACCACATCCACTCGTCTCATCTCGATGTCAGAGTCAGCAGTACTGAGGCGAGTGGGAGTTTAGTTTGGGGGTAAAATGGGCCCCCTTCTTCAAATAAAAATGGCTCTCAAGTGAAAACACCTCAATCCGCCAATCATTTTAGTACTCCCCCCTCCATACTACATCCTGCCAGCTCCCACGGTTCGCCTTGGAAGCGATTCGTCCCCGAGAGTTGAGCAGAGCCACTCGGCGTTCGCCCGGGCCCCAAAAGGCATTGCCCACCAGCCGCGACTCTCGCTTTCTTTTGTCCGCCAAATGGAACCCAATTAAATCAACTGTTCTCCAATTAGAATTTGGAAGAATCTATCGTGTTCAGTGGTCTAAATCCCACCGCTTGACTTCTTTCTCTCTTGTAGCTCCTTTCCCGGAATCGGTTACAGAGAAAATGAGAAGAGCTATTTCCTGCAATGGGATACTCCTGGGTGTCTTTGTAGTTGATTTTTTGGGGGGGATTGCTCTGTTTGCTCAATATGTTAATAGAGCATTTACTCCATTGTTTGTAGACGATACACATGGGATGATATTACGGTGAAAGTTGGGTTAAGAGTGGTCACCCTGAGAAATTATTGAGAGTTTGTTACAAGAAAAAGTCTAAGAAATACACACAATTACCAGAGAAGTTTACAGTTTTATAATGAAATTACATAAAACCACCGACCCTTTGAAGATGTCTAATGAAATGGAGTGGCAACCAAATTACACTATCAGCTACTAACAGTTTATATTTCTAGAAATAAGTGCTGTATAGAACATAGTTTTTTTTACTACATCCTTGTAAAATTGGGTGATAGAAATTAGTTTTTGTTAATATTTAATGTACCGAGCAGTAGGAGTGATATCTACATTCTGCATTGCGGTACAAAAAAAAGAGAAAAAACAAAATCCACTTGTCTAGTTGATCTTTCAGGTGAGCTAAAATCAGAAATGTATGCATTAGAATGTATTTGTTTTCTAATTAACCTATATTCCGCTAAAGCAATTGGAGAGAGATTATTATTTGCAAAAACGACCTGGCTACAGATAGACAAAAAAACAAGGAAAAAATAAAGGCAAATGCAAACACATACGCTGCAAACGTACTAAGTAAATTGGTAAATTACTAAACGTTTCATATACAACATTACATTACTCCATAGTGTATGATAAAATGAAAAACAAATGGGCCTTGGTCTATCAATAAACTAGATTAACAAAGTACTAATGTCATAATTACAGTAAATACTTATGGGAAACATATGGAAATCAACTGAAAAGCAGCAGCCATAACCAAGAGTGCCTTCCTGTGTCGTATAACCAGTTTGTCACTAACTGACACTAATGCAGTGGCTAAAAACAACTATGTGAGTATTTGCTTGAAAAACACTAATGAGGCCATAAAAACATAAAATGAAACACTGTTTTAATGGTGGCAAGCGGGTGTTATATCTTTTGACGCACAAAAACATTTTTACACTGCTGTGCAAATGACTTCATTATGTGCCTTTTGAACAGTGAAAAGTCACAATTACTGTAAACAGATGAAATGTCATCAAACTCATAAATATAAAACGGGTGTGGCTGAGAGTGTCCCTAAAATCCTGCGTCACCACTAACTAAATTCTACTGTGCTAATAAAGAATGTTATTCTCTGTCATTTTTTTTACAATTTAAAAAATATATATCATATAATTTCTAATAATGGACACTTATAAACCATACTGCTTTTTCAAACAAGTCAAATGAATTTCTTCTACCACTATTGCAGAAAGGTCGCAACCTCAAACTCGACCATCTTCAGTATTTCCACACAAGAATACATTTTCTGGGCAGACAAGGTACAACAGTCCAAGAAAAACAAAATGGAAACCATCATCACACGAAACATCGCAAATATGTCAATATTTCCAAAAAAAGCAGTCAAATAGAGTTTCAACTTTGAAGGCTATGTGTCACAGTCTGGTGGAAATGGCCTTTCCTCCTCTGTTCCAGGAGCTTGCACTCATATGTCGCCCTCACACAGCGGCCGCTATTCGATTAATACAAGGACGGGCATATTTTAATCTGCACACATGTGGACAGAGAACCAATGACTTGGAGCTGGGCCACATCATTATTGCCTAATAGCCGTGTTCAGAAAGTATGGTCCATTGTGTTTGGTACGAGAGGGGCCACACACCCCCTCTCTTCTCTTGCCACTCAAAATCACATCCAGCTAAACAAACCAGCAGGCTGGCTTCCTGTGGAGCGGCCATTCAAGTCGCAGGCACTAGTTAAGACCTCTGCAACCCGCCGCTATCGACATGTGGACCTCTCGTCGGACCCCCCACCCCAGCCGCCACTTCTCCACCTTACTCCCCGAAAAGAATCTGGTCTTAAAACCTCGTTCCCTCACTTTGTTTACATCAGCCAGTTGTTATCTTTAGAATAAATGTGGGCAATCAGCCCCCTGATGTGATGCAGTAATAGACATGGCAATCACTGCAATTGCAATGCAAAGACAATAAAGTTACTAAATGGACCAAGTGTGCTCTGCCTGATTTTCCAGTGATTTATGAACAAATAATCTCCTGATTATTTGCCACCCTTACATCAAAGTCATGTTAAAAAGTCAGACTACTTGAAGATTTTTTTCAAGGTAATTTGGAGTTAATGAGACAAAATTTCCCTTGAAAATAAGACTGAATGTTCAGCTGGATACATCTTATTTATTTTACGTAACCTTGCATGAGAAGAGCCAATATGTAAATAATACCGCCTGGACACTCCTTGTTTTAGATATTTGACGGCCCCCCACTTTTACTTTGTTATGCTTATCTGGTTTAAGAATGGAGGCTCATTGTGTGAAAAGAATTGGTGCTCTTTACTGTCCATCACTGAGCAGTGACGGACACTGACACATACAAACCTACGAAAATCTTTTTTGTGCTCTAATTAAAGGTAAAATAGCTTATACTTGCATACATTTTAAATTAGTGGAAATGCATCTAACAAGACAAAAACAAGTGTTTTAATTATTTTTAACCTGACAGAACCGTGTTCCTGTTCTATCTTCATTAAACGCGTGCAGAAAAATGAGTGAAAAATGTGCCAAATTACACAAAACTAAAATTAGGGTGACATTGTTTTCAATGCCCAGCGATAGAATGTTCTTGTTCAATAATTCATAAGCTTTACATGCTTTATTTAATCACATCTACAAACCTTTGTGGTTACGATGCAACCCCTGCGTAAAGACATATATAAGTTGATCTATCGGGATGAGTTTAAAAAAGAGAGTACAAAAAAATACCATAACCAATAATACAAAGAAGCTTCTGTAAAAATTAGTATTAAAATGGTTGTATTCAATGCAATTCTTAGACGTTGCAAAATGAATGAACCTTCTCCTGCACTCCCAACCTCTGCACTTGGCTTGGGAAAGTTCTTCATTAACATCAAGCCAGAGCACTTGTTGTTCCAGCTGCACATGCAGGCAGGTTAGCCGGTGTTTAATCACCAGTACATTAAAGAAAAAAACAGTCAAAGTAGCTTGATTTGTATCACACAACATGAAATTGGGATGCGTAATTTGTAACATATGGAGAACATTTTCAAAGCATGATGCACAGGAGTTGCATTAGAGTAGCATCCTGTACGAGCAGTGAGTCTCACTGAGTGTAAGAGAAATAAAAAGGAATGACCGTTTTTTTCTAATGACTAATTCCAGGAGAAGAAGAATGGAAAAACAGAAAAACAATTAAAAGTCCCCCTTTTTCCTTCCCATCCAGACATTCCCACACATTTTTTGGCAGCGCTCTGCTGATGATCTCCAGAGGCTTTGCTTCACGAGGAACTTGTCAGGAAAAGATCCGCATTTCCCAGGGACGAGTGTGGGTGAAAGTGAGAAGGAAACAGAGAGAGGCAGAGCACAAGTTTGAGTGAAAGCCAAAAAAGTGAGAATTAAAAGGAATAGAGGAGTTCATGTATTGACAGGGCGGGTTAAGAATGTGAAGGCTGGGCTCAGGCTGCAAGGGGATTTGTGAGATTCACAAAGAAAGCACAGCAACTGCTAAAAAGTGAATGGGAAAAATGGCAGCTATCTGTCAGTGACTTTTGTACGTCCCAAGAACTGTGGCAATAGACGAGCGGTGGAGAAACAAAAAGATCCTTTAATAAGACTTTAGTTCTTCAGAAAGTGACCTGGGGAATACAAGTGCATTGCTAATCAGTTTAACCCTGTTACACCCTGCACAACCCTGCACTTTCACATGATGCGTGGCTGACAGAAGTGCCAGGCCCACTCGAGAGTTAAGCACGGCCCCGGTGCCCGGGGCCGGGGCAAAAGCCCCGACCCCCAAGGCACGTTGACCTGACAGGGGGACGCATCTCGTGGCATTTTGACATCAGTTTCTGGCACAATGGCAATCTCTCCAACGGCATCTTATAGACTTCTCAACCTGTCGCTATTATAATATTATACTCATTCAAATAGGGGCTCATTGCTTTTGTTTTTTGATTTGTCACCAGTGACATTTTGTTGACGGACTGGGTCAGCTCAATGAGGAGTGGGTCACAAGCTGACAGAAATGCCAAAAATGGTTTCCTTGCCTATTCAAACACAATCACCAGTGTTTGCTTTGGCGGCAAATGACAACTCAAGTAGACGTCCAATAGGAAGGTTGTTTTTTCTTCCCTCGACATTTTGGAAGGCTGTTACCATTAACCACGTATTTACAAAAATTTAGAACTCCATATTTTGGACTAACAAAGTGACAGAGCCACAGGCTCCACCTGAATTAAAATATGTTCCAGGATCATTTTGAAAAGAAAGATGTCTTAAACAAGTGACAAAAACAAAACAAAAATCAAATCACTGTTTTAATATCATTATGACATGACTGATATTTCAACTTATCTCCTCAGGGGTCGCCACAGCGTATGATTTGGTTCAAGTTTTATGCCAAATGCCCTTCCTGGCACATATGACACAGGCAGGAATCGAAGGTGAACCTATTCGAAATAATTATGTTATCACTGTTCGCAGATGATGCTTAATATTTAGATAAAATGAATCTATGTATTGTAAATTTGTTTTAGTTTGAATTGGGAAAACATGGTTTTAGTTGAGCATTGACAGTGTACTGTATTTTCAATTAAATATCTGTGAGCTGAGTCCTGCCGCAAGGAGGATCATTTCCTGTAAACTCTGTTGATCCCTTAATGACTAATAACTTAAGGATGGCCAGGCTTGTTTTCTTTTACTCAGCCCGGGGGATCTTGAAACTTCACAAGCCCAACAGGAAGTCACAACGCGTCACACCCGTTAGGTCAATAAGCTCTTGTGCATGGCTTTCAGCTGTGGATATATTTATATAAAAAGAGCTAAGCTTATTTCGTTTGCTTCATGTGCTGCTTATGTTGCACAATCACGGAAGAGCACTGCATGTCCTGGGGAATGCTGAGAAGACACTAACTATGTTTGTCCTAAAATTAATATTGCAAAAGACACAGCAAAAGGAAGATATGGACCAAAGAAATTGGGACCACAATGTGTTCGTAAAATGAGAATCATTGACATTCTTTTTAAGTGCATTCAAGTGCCCCAAGTTGGAGCCAAGTCACTATTTTACAGTAAAAAATACGTCATTACATAAGCTGTAAGTAGTGCTATTTCTAATATACTATTTCTAATTCTGTTTTATTACTGCACTATACAGTAGTTCTATTCTAAAAGTTTGATCTCACCATGAAGGGACATTATGAGCCTGTTTAATAGCATATAAGCTCAAATATATAGCTGGAAAATGGACCCTATTTTCATCCAAGTTCATCCGCTGTCAATCAGCTACTATTGAACCAAACTTCATATACGCTGATGTGATTTATGCTGCGAATGAATGACAGTGTTTGATCTATATTCACCTGAACCCTTGTGCATTTGGTGCTGTGAGCATGCACATAAATCAAAAACATCCAAAAGAGCAGGTGCACTGTACTAAACCCACACACTCTGTGAGCTCAAGTCCACAGCTTTGCTCTGCTTATTGCACTTGTGTAGTTAAAATAGGCCCCTGTGACAGGCTTTGCCGCTTTTTTGGGGACGGGTGGTGGGACGTTGGTGTATGATACTTAAATCCATGCACACCTGCATTTCTACAGACAAAGGCAATGCATGCTTAAAGTAAAAACAAACTAAATAATCTCGAAGGAAAGTTTGGCCAACAATAAAATTAGAAAATGTTCAAGCATTTAAGAGAAACAGCAGAGTGTAAAGTCAATAAAACATTAGTTTTGGTTATCGCTAGATTATAGAGCTTCCATGGTAGTAATTTTTGCACACACAAATTCATAACCCTGTCGTAAACCCAGGACCACCTACATGGGTTTTTTTCTCCAAAAATTGAAGGTCAACCAACATCCTGGTTCAAACACAGTCTTCCTTAACTGTATTTCCATTGTTAGATTGAATGTTCTTCGTAAATGTCCTTCATGAAACATCTCCCAATTATTTGTAACTTTAATGTCTTCACCTCTAAATGCTACTAAACAATCCCAACAGTATTAGCACAGAGTAAAACTGTCCGGCTGTCGAGCAATGTACTATAAATAAAAACGAAAACAACATTTTAAAGCATCTCAAGGTTAAGGTTTAACAATATAGCTTTGGCACAGTGCCATCGGAAGCATTTGTGCACTCATGGGTATTATATATTGCAAAAAATTTGGGTCGGATGTCTGAAGCTGGATATTCCCAGAGTGAAGTGAGCGTCAGTTTGTCTTTATTAGGCAACAAGCGAGTAGAATCAATGTTGGGGAAACTGTACACCTTCTTCTCTCTAATGTGCCATTAAAAGCCATTCAGAGTGACTGAACAGTTGTCACCAGAGCTAGAGAAACACTGAGTAATCAATGGTAGTTAAGAACTGTAATTTATCACCTTGCCACAAGTGAGTGTCTACAAAGTGAGCTCCCCACCCCTTACTCCTATCCCTGCTAGATGGAATGTACTGGGGGTGGCGATGCGGTGATGAGAAGCACACAAGGGTCAGGGCCCAATTACTCTTCATCTGCAGAAGCACAATTCAATTGGTGCATTATCTAAGCATATCAATAGTACAGAATTAAAAGTCATTGATTTGGTTAAAAGAAGACATCAGGAGCCAGAGTGCCTTCAAATGATGGAATGGGAGGAGCCAATTCAGTGGTGCAATAGTTTAATTAATGTAATATAAGCTGCTTTAGCAGAAGCTTAGACACAAGTTAACTTTTGTCCAGATCATTTTGTTTGGACTGGAGAACCCAATAGAGATGGAAATTGCTGACTAATTCACAAGACTTTACGATAAACACGATAACAATAGTTAAATATTAGATGGTTAAACTGAAACAGTTTCATTGCAAGTGCAAGATGTGTTACATTCGAAATGATCGTTGCTCAATATTGTTTTGGTGTATACATTTTTATTGAGACATGAGCGATCATGTGATAAATTGATATTTTGTCAAATACCTTCCACCTAACCTTTATGTTTTAGAATGGAGCTACATGGTTTTACTATAGGCAATGAAGGGAGTTGATTTCACTGTTGAGTCAAGCATCCAGAAAAGCTCTCCCAGGGAACATAACTCGATGGACCGAAAATCAAAATACTAAGAATCCATCACGTTGTGCATGAGCAATCCGAATGACCGTTGGAGGGATTGGCAAAAAGTGCCAAAAAGGGAGAAAAATGTCTATTTCAAGAGCATTATTATTTTCATTAATCATGACCGCCCCCAACACCCACCTCAACCTATCCTTATGCCTTAGGGAGAGATCTATTATACGCTCCATTTAACCACAGCCATATTACCTCGTATGTTTTCCTGGACGACCAAATAAGACTTAAGAGATAAAACAATTTACTGTTCATTATGAGCCATGTCAGTGGAATCAATCTATTAACCTACGTTAACTGGGATGGCATGGCAAGATCACGTGGACTGAACTGAACTAAAATAAATGGATATTTATGCTTTGGATGTCTGCGGCCATAAAACGACTGGGCATTTAATTTGCCCTGGGCTCTTGGATGGCTCTATTTTTCTAGCGGAGCCGAGGCGCCCTCGTCGCCTTTAAGCAGCCTCTGACCTGTGAAAGATTCTAACAAATTAGCTTCTATTGTGAAGCCAAAGGTGCCATCAATGAGGAAATGCTCCAATGGGCCTAAAGTATGATGGCAGAGGCGAGGAACAGAGCAGGGAACCTTGACATGATTGAATTAACCCTTTGGAGGTAAGGTGCTGATAAGGATGGTGGTATGAGGTGCAGAGGTCTGTACTGTTTGTCTCACTGACAAGAAACAGGTGCCACTTCTTAAGTATAATTGGCACACGGGCATATGAACCGCTAAAGTTGCATGCTAATTTGATTTATTTCAAGAACGAATAGTGTGGCGCTTCAAGAAATTGTTAATTAGAACGCGGCAGTTTGAGGGATTCTGATGAGAGATGAGTGACGCTGACAAGCCTTTTCATTATGTTACCAAACACTGATACATTTTTAAAAAGAATTTATTTTAGCACAGGCAAACTCAGGGCTGAAAATGTTGAGAATAACTTAATAAAGGTGACATTGATAAAGGTTTTGAAAAAAATCTGGATTTAATAATATTGTCACCTTAAAAATGGAATTATTACCTGATTTTTGGATGACATTGACATCAATGAAAATAACGCAATAAGAATTGATCGTTTGTTTTGTACATTATCCCTTTACTATAAAAGCCAGTCGGAAGTGACGTACCTAAATGTAAACAGCTCTCAGGGGTACATACGATTATTTAGTTGGATGAAAATTGTCTCAAAAAGCGACAGTCATTTCCATTTTCACGAGTCAATGGTCACATTTGACAAAATTGGCAGACAATAATAGAAGACGCAGTGGAGTTAAAGGCCCATTAAACCTTTCCATTCAATATACAAAAGAACTCTTGTAAACTGTAGCGGTGAATGAATTGTGAGGCTGTAGAAAATAAAATCCAAAGAACACATGCAGGCAGCATATAAAAGATCCTACATATTAGATTTAATCCTATTCATGTCGTTGCATGGTCAAAATAGTTGTGAGTGAGGACACGGGCATTATCATATTTTTAATCAGACTTCAACACCTGTGACACTTTCCATCACAGACAGAGGAAGGTGCCACCTATGAATATATGTTTGGATAGAAAATTAAGTTCATAGGTCACTGCCGTCTGAGGGCTAACGGGGCAGGGAAATGGGCTTGTTTATTTTTAAGCCAAGTCTGATTTCATTAAAACGGAAGAAAGGTCAGGATGACAAGAAGAGTGGATTTCGGCAATGAAAGTGAACCACGGCACAGAACGAGCCACTGGGGTGTCCGGCTTTACTGGTTGGCAACTAATTCTCAGAGAAAAGATTGTTCATCGATAAAACAAAATTGCAAAGGGATCAGGAGCAAAAATAATAGTTCATTAAAATGGAAAACCAAAAATATTGACCAGGCATGATTTTCAAATGATATCATTAAACCTGAACGATGCGTAAACATCATTTGCAATAAAAATGTTAGTTTTTTTTCCATAATTGGAGTGTTCAAGGAAATATATGCAGCTCAAGGCTTTAGAAACAAGTGAGAAAAAAATACCAATAAGAAGAGAAAGGAACCCCTACCAGAGTATTGCCTTCAGGGGAGTCGGAGTGTGGAAAGGACAATGGGGTCAAAGGAACTTGATTTGTATCTTGTGTCCTGCAGGATGAGGGGATACAACAGTCAAATTCATGTTACCTGGCCTTTGGCTACCTCTTTGCTCCTGAACAATAAGATGGAATACGACAAGATGTTCATCCCAGAGGAGGAAGAAAGGAACGGATTAAAGTGTGAATGACAGAAAAGAATGAGAATGCACAGTATGATGACAATCTGCAGAAACAAATACTTATTTTTTGTTAAACACTCTGTACAACATACACACAAACATGGACACATACTGCATCTTATCACTGCCAACCCCTCTAAATAGGATACCATTGAAATCTGACTACTTAATAAATAACCACCAGTAGTTACACCTATTTGAATTGTGGTAGTGTATATCAAGCATAATAATGATATTTTTTAGACATTTGAAACATGTATAAATTCAGACTTATTAGAAAAAAGTATCCACATTTGTGTTTGTTATACATTTTTTCCACCCAATTGTTTGGACAGTCCTCTTCTCCATTTCCTCGACTCAATTCACAGGACAATTCCATGAGTGCTTTTTGTATTTTTCCGCACTGGTTTATTCAAAAGTAAATTACTAGGGCAGTAACCAACGCCGGACTCACCTATTTGTGTGTTTAATTGGCCATGTTGTCGCTGGAGTTAATTGGTTCTCCGAGTCCAGGTAGTTACTAAATGTTTGGCAGCATTAGAACCTCAGCACTTTTCCATTAATGGCGCGTGAAATGAAATGTTTGATACTGCAAATAAAATCAGTGATATTCAAGGATGTTATGGTTGGTAATGTGTTGAAACTGCCATTTAATGGGTGCCAGAAGATTGGGGTAGTGTCAGCCGGAACCGCCTGGGCCCTCTCCTGACATTCCTAGTTGCCTCTCCATTCCCTTAACGACTGTCGACACTGATTACACAGACCCCCCGAAAGCTTGGAGCTTGGGAAACGGGCTCTATTAGTAGTCCAATTAGAGGCATTAGCATTTTCAACTTCATTTTGATGCAGTGATTATGCAGCACAAAATATAAAGCACATATAAAGGTAGATCAGTCAGTGAGAAGAAAAGTACAACATACAGCATGTTGAGAGAAGAGAGGAAAAACTGCATCAGAACAACATATAAACAGGATAATAAAGCTAATCATTCGAATAAAATGTGTTAAAGACATTCACATTATGGATAGACATTTTTCTTGGGTTTCTAGGACCCCACCTGCAGCATATTTTTAATTAATTAGGAGTATGAAAACCCACATTGGCATCTTGATTATAGAGTATTTCTTGTTATTTTTTATTTTTTTCTCTTCAGATTCACTATAAGAGTGGCATGATCACAAACCAGATCATTAAAGGAAAAGCTAAGGCTAGATCTTTTGGAGAAATAGTTACAGAGAGAACACTTCAATGTTTTGTTCGTGTCAAGAGGACATTGGTAGAAGGATGATAAGTAAAGTGTTGCTGTGGACTTAACTGATATGAATTTGGAGCCTGGGCTAAATAAAGATTTGATTCAAAGAGCATTATATTCATAAAATATCTAAATAAAGAAGAAAAGCATGAAACAAATTGCATTTTATTACGACCCCTTGCATAAAGAAAATATGCACAGCATTGCACTGGACATTTTTCTGTTCCTTTCTCTTTTTGTGGAACTTTAGCAATCAATAGAGTATTGATATGTCTTCAAAATGAATTTAAACCTGACTATTAATTGCAGCTGGAGAATGCTTCCGATTGAAAGTCATTGCGATTCCCATGACGACGTTGACGTTGACAAATGGTGTAAACAAAGCGCAACGGCTCTGGGTGACTGACAGCTTTTAATGAGCACAGTAGCGTGACACTATCAGGTGAGCATGGAAATGAGGCCTCAATCTCTCCACGCAAAAGGTTATGTTCTCTTTTCGTAAGAACACACGCAGGCGGGCAAGACAGCCACCACGTAATAGAAATCCCATTTTTGAAGCGCTAAACGGACGGGGAGAGGTGACAAATTAGGGTCATTCGGTTTTAAATCCAAGTCGATCATTTTTCACATCAACACACCATCAGCATTTAATCTGCCATTACATTTACGCAATCTCATTTAGGTCCGTAATAACAAAGGCTGGTTAAATTTTCTTGCATGTAGGTTTTCTGACATATGCTGCCGAGTTTGTAAAAACATTGTCATTTAACAACATATGTCACCTTTACTCCTCTGTTATTTTGTGCTTTGAATCGAACCATTTAAGTAAAGGTAAAAAGTTGAGTGTTTTGTAATGTGTGCAATCAGGATAGACAAATGTGCAGTTCGCTAGATTGAAATACCGCAGTCCTACGTGCATCCAAAAACAACCCTCACATTTTTCAACTCACCCACTTTGACAAGATTGACATCCAATGCATTTTAACTAAATTTATACGAAGAAAATGGGAAAAATTAAAGTCTTCCAACTTGTTTTTAAACAAAAGTGTCAATGATTTAAATGGCTGTGGTTAAATGTATCGCTTGAGGTGGGAGTCAAGGGAATAAACAAGACATGCAACTTGTATATAATCTGTATGAACATGCGGCTGTTGTTTGCGATAAATATTCAGTTGCTGATGGGCAGGAGAGATAAACGACGTGTCTTGTGGAGGTTATCAGAGAGGCTGCCACATTTGGATATATTTTATCAGAGTTTATCTACCGTTTATCTGCTAGGCGCGTGGCAAAGCGCAGAAATCAAAACAAGGGCAAGATTTGGAATCAGAATGAGCTACTTAGGGAAATCAATAAAACTCTCAATGTAACCTTTTGTGTTGATGGAAAATTATGCTGCATTTAAAGTGTCTTTAAATGTTAACTGAGCCATTTTCTTTTTATTTTATATATACAAGTCTGTTAATCCGACCCAAATGTCTGTGTTTTTTATCGAGGAAATGTCAATTATCCATCCCGTCTCAGGTCATTAACATCAATGTATGACATTATACGGCAATACAATGCACAAGAGGACTGAAAGGTTGAATGCTTGAAAATATCAGATTAGCTCTAATATATTGAATAAATCCCATCTGGGCAGGCTTGCTGATTTGTTTTGATGGAAAACACACTTTATGCCAGCTGTGTTTCCATCGTTAAATAAGTGAATGACACAAATTGTATTTCCTCTCACCTACACCTGAGAGGAACCAATCAAATCGCAGCACCCTCGCCGCTTGTGTTATACCTTTTTTCCAATTAGGGCCATCGAAGGTGGGACCTCTTTTGAAAGAGTGGCTTTTAGATTAATCATATTATCCGTAGGTTGGGAAACAAGAATGCTTCCTGACCTCCTCTTCCATAAGAATCCATTATCTTAAACTATCGCAGTAATCCTGGCTTTGGGAGGGGGCTGGCGGGGAGAAACGAAGGAAGCAAGAATCAAGCCAAATAGATAGCAAATAAGATTAATCTATGATCTAAGTGCCGATTACACTTGGCCCTGCCCTTGAACACTCAGGTGCAACCTTGAGATCTGCATCCGCTCTCAGACCCCAATTGGATTGTAAAGTCCCTTAAGGGTCTCGCGTGGCCGAGGCACATTTAGCCAGGACCTAACTCCCCTAAGACCCCCCCGCCCCTCTCTCTCTTCAGAGAGTTGAAAGGTCAAGCATCTCAAAGTTGACCAGAACCAAGGTGTTAAACGTGATAGCTAATGGTGGGGTGTGACAATATAAATGAGGAAAAACATTCATGGGCTGCCCCCACACAATCTTCTAATATGATTTAGTGCTTGATTAAGAACATTTCAAATTTCTATTGTTCACTCATACACCAAGTAGAATACTTAACCTTGCTGCTATGATGAGGGGTGAAATTGACATAATTTAACATTTTTAAAATGGAAAATGTTTTTAAATTGAATGGTGTCCTTTTTAAAAATCATTTGCTCTTTAGCAAAATTAACATTCTGTATAATGGTTATAATGTAATAATGGTTCCAATGTTTCAACATGAGGCTGCTCTCTCCAGCACATTTTTTTAATGTTAATAATAATCAGGATGTCCTTGTTCTTCACTTCTTTTTACTGCAGTACATTAATATTTTTGGTTATATATATATATATATATATATATATATATCACATTCACAGTCCAGGTTAATACTCATATATTCATTAATGCTGTTCACAAACTTTATATATATATATTTTTTTTTTAATGAAATCATGATTAAAAATGTAGAGGAAAAATATCATGACATTTATCAAATTAACTTGTGAATGCTTTGGCTTACCTAAAAAAAAGAACAGGAAAGTTATAAAATATGCCATCAGACTTTTGGTGAATATGAACCCCAATCACGAGCTTCCTCTCCACTCCAATTAAGCACACGGTATTGTAATAATTGTTTTGTAATAGACTGCACATGTTTAAGGTATTCAGATCAATACATAGGACTTTACCTCTCTGAGCTTAAGACAAACATGGACGTGGGGATCGATCCTAGCCTCGCCTCAGTTTGACTCCGGAGCTGACTATTTGATTAATCTGCCTGGGCTGGCCGACTGCGAAGAACGAGCCGGGTGTACAACAGCTGATAGTTTCATACCATTAGGATGGCCTGGCTAATGAAATTTCATTTAATTTGTCAGAAAGAGAGTGCTAATGTTGAAAAGCTTTTGGGTAATAAAAAAAAAGTAGTAAGGAGGGATGTGAAAGAAAAGCCTTAAGTAATTAGTCGCTGTATTGCGGGTGCTAGTGATGGAATATTTACATTACTGTCATGGAGGTCCCTGAGAGTAATTGAATTAGCGAGGCGGGTATGCTCTTTATTTCCACATATTTCTGAGAGAAAGGGCTTAATATGTGAACAAAGCCACTGTTCCCTTTGATGGAATGGCCTTACAGGCTTAGTGAGTATCTTTTATTTCATAGTACAGACGCTCCCCTACTTACGAACGCAATTGGTTCCGAGCGATTGTTCATAAGTTGAATTTGTTTGTAAGTTGATTCAGTGCTATATTTTGTATTATAATTTATGTTTAAGGCCGATATAAGTATATTGAAGGTTTATATAAGTGCATTTGTATGTTTAAGGCTTGTATAAGTAACACGCATTGGTTTGTACTGAAAAAAAAAAAACATTTAATAAAATGGAGAGAATATGTACAGTACTGTATAGAGAGAGAGAGAGAGAGAGAGAGAGAGAGAGAGAGAGAGAGAGAGAGATTTATGTATTAGAAACTGGCCAAAAGAAGCGACCTAATGACGATTGCACAGTTTTCTTCTTTTTTTCATCATAAATGATGCGGTAGCACTGTATGGCATCATTCAATTGATTTGCAAACTTTGTGCAACGTTCAATATTTGGGTCCTGCTGCTCGATCTTTCTGTTTATAAATGGTACTGACGGTCGAACGATTCAATGCCCGTGAAACGCTCACCACTCTCACGCGCATCAAGCTTCGTTATTATTGCCACTCGTTTCAAATGAAATGGATTGCCTCTTCCTTGCAACTCCCTCAATAGAAGCCTTTAGCTTTTTACCAACCATATTCAATATTGGATGCATGAGATATTTAATGATACAAATGAAAAAGGTTCTTTGCACACTGGAGATACATTCACGCACTTCCGCATTGCAACGAAGAAGAAGGTAGATGCTGGGTGAGCTGAGCTCTCACAGCGCCAGGCGTCGGTATTAGCGGCGGAAAGAAGTACTACTCCGAAAAAGGCGCGAAATACAAAATTGGACTTGTGAACATTTTTGGACTTAAACGCAATTTGCAGACATGTTCGTATGTACCGTTGTTCGTAAGTTGAATGTTCGTAAGTAGGGGAGCGTCTGTATATTCACCCTGCTGTTATATTGTGGGTCACTTTAACCCATCTGTACCGTTTAAACAATTCTGCTTGTCAGTATGTTCATTTTACGTTTCATATTTTGGACGTCATTTTTTATGATTGAATGGCTTTTTGTGGTGAGAAATGAGAGAATATGTGGGAAAATATATTTTCAGGTGAAATCAACAGTAGTAAATTAGCACAGAACACACTGTCCCATTTCAAAATGTTGATTAATTGTGATTTATATCCTAGTTTCTCTAAACAGATAAAAATATAGCTTTGAAAAATAGACATTTTTATTGAAAATGTTTAGAGCCTGAAACTAAAACACTAAAGCAGACAATATTACCATACACGATTGATTCGCTAAATTGTGAAATTTCTTATTTTTTATTAGATATGTCTGGATTACACTGACCCTTGTAGCCAAGACACGCACACCCGAAGTAGCATAGGTAATTACTTACAGATGAGTCACATTGCTGAATATTGTGAGCAAGCTGCGAGATCCAGCCTTTTAGCCTTGTCTGCATCATCTTGAGTATATTGAATTAGCAGGTAACAGCCCCTCTATTTAAGATCAAGATTAAACCCTTGTCGTCGCCACAGGGGTGACAATGCCACAAGTTAAAAGAATGAATGGCACTGCGGAATAAAGACTGATGGCTTATATAGCAGAGAGAGCGGGTTAAGCGTAATGCTATTATAGTTTATTTTCCAAGGGTACAGGCCTCATAATGGTGTTAAAAAAGGTCTTAAGAACAAAATAATCATAAATCGGGTGGGCGGCGTGTTGCGTGTGACATCTCTATCAGGCCACATCGGCATCCTTTCTTACTCCATTCCAGCCTCACTAAGACAGATGTGCCAGAGGTGCCACAGAGAATGTATCCGACCGCCGGCTTCCTCTAATGAATAACTTTCACTTGAGCTCCTGCGATGTAAGCAGAAAGTCCGCCTACCATGAATCTGAGTCGACAGCCGACATAATATAAAGGCGACAACACTTGTATGACTTCCATTTTCTTTGCTTTCTATTGATTTTCAGTTAATAACGCAGGGAAATACTAAACGGTCGCGCTGAGCACCTAATAAATCCTGTCTGAGCTTTTTTATTGGGGCGAATTTAATAAAAGCAGCGGGCAGGGCTTGGGGATTTGTCTCGGTAAGTGCAGACAGAAAAAAAATCCGGAGTGAGGAAGGGTAAATCCAACGCAAAAAAACACGAGTAATATCTGGGCTTTTTCATTATCTTCAGTGAGAGGATTTGACCATATTTCTTTGAACTGTACAGAAAATGAATAAGTAATTACAAAAATAGAATGGCTCCTTGGATCCAAAAAGTGTTTGTCAGGTTTGGTCATTCGAGAGAGGCTCACAGTAGAGATGCTGCTCCTGCCCATAGAGAGGAGCCAGATGAGGTGATTCGGGCATCTGATTAGGATACCTCCGGGATGCCTCCCTGATGAGGTGTTCCATCTCACTGGGAGAAGGCCACGAGGCTGACCTAAGACACGCAAAGACACGCTAGGAAGACTATGTCTTCCGGGTGCCTCGGGACCTTCCCAGAAGAGCTGGGTGAAGTGGCTGGGGAGAGGGAAGTTTGGGCTTCCCTGCCTAAGATGCTGCGCCCTGACCAAACCTCAGAATATGGGAGAAAATTGATAGGTTTTTTTTGGATGTTCATCAACAATGGAACCTGGACTTTTAAGTGTGTTTTGCAAAACTGATAAGGTTCTTCATGACATGGCTATAAGCCATTACAACAACTTCGTTAAAATTTTCATTATTAAAGATCTAATAAAATGACGTCTTATAGTGGGTATTGAACATAGGTATTTAAGAAAATGTCCACCTCTGGGTGAAATGTCAATGTCACCCGGGGGTGGACAATGAGTTGTGTTCTATAAACATCAAAACACATTAGTCACAAGATTATGGATGTTCAAAATGAAAAACTCATTTAATGCATGCTGCTTTAAGAATATAATAACAGCGCTATCATTTTATTCACCCTTAGGTAAAGAAAAGAGCTTCAGAATATGACGGTAAAACATTGGCTTTCATAACTATGATGCCAATCACTTCAGGCAGGGGCTCCCTGAGCAAAAGGTCCCTAAGTAGGCTAATTATGTGCCTTTGAGAGCTAAATGAGCGCGCCAGAACTTTGAAACACGGAACAAGAGCGCAAATAAGATGTTAACTTGACAATTTTGCAGTTTCACATTTAGCTTCATTACAAGTGCTTATGTCAACGTCAATGATTTGACCGCTTAATACCCCCCAATTAAATTTATGTATGCAACTTACAGTATGTCTTTGTGCGTGAGTGGCACTCTTGTGAAGGCAGTCAAAGGGATATGTAAAAGGTACTCCTCCTACAGCAAACATTGTATTTATTTTTATTTGAAAAAAAATACCCAAATACCCAAAGACAAATATGAAAATTGCCAAATATAACCGCTACAAACCAAAAAGGCTTTTTCCTTTCTTTTTCGGGCATGGCTTATTTGGATTTAAGTTCGTGCCTCATAACAATAGATGCAAATAGTATAGCAACTAAAGTGCTGTACTGAAAAGAGCATACGACTATTGGCCTCCATATTTATTTGCGATACATTTGGACATTGGACTTCATCAACTTTGATTAACAAAGACAGCATAAAAGAACAAGTAATGACCGGAATTTAAAAGTACACTACTCAAGTCCTGAATAAAAACACATATATTTGATCTGATACAATAGTGAATAGGTCATACATCATCATCTAATCGGAGCAGTGGCACCGTAAAGAGTTCTCAACATTTATTATTATTATGGCACTCAAATTTCCTCACAGGCCTTTTTGTTTGTGTGAGCGAAAAGAAGCATGCCAGGTCAAGCCATTAAGGGGGGTGCCCTCGCGCTGGTTACATTTTCTCACAATTGAAAAGCGAGAGTGAGAGATTAGCAGACAATTGATTCAGCGGAGAGAGTGGTAGGGTGGGGCTCAGGTATACACAAATGATAACCCACACAGGTCAAGTATCAACATCAGCGACGCTTAACAATGATGGAGAAAAGTAGGAGTATGTTGGCTTTGAATAATGAAATTACATACGAGTTCACGCACAATGATTTCTCACACTCCGGGATGCAAAAAAATGCCCCGTTCACATTCAACCCAAAACATTATTTCCTTAATCAAAATAGGCTGTCAAAGTAGAGTTATACTTGAAAACCTTGCATCTGACCCAGGATTGGTAGCTTTTAAGTGTTTTCAAAGTGAGCGAAAGTTGTAAACTTCCCATGAGAATAAATAGGAATTTGTATTGGGAATTAATGGGAATAAACCAGGAGTTTTACTAACTTAAACTGCTCTTAAAATACAATATTTTCATGAGTCTGGTCTAAATCCAACAGATTATATGCAAGCACAGTTGAATATGAAAGCCTTTCTGTAATTATTTATTACCATTGGAAGTGCTTGGTAGAATTTGAAAATAAAATGGTAAAAAGATTTTGCATAACAGGACAAGTAAGAAACTCCATAATCAATCCAAATGATCCCCAATGTTCTTCGAGAGATGGGCAACAACAACAAAAAATGTCTTAACAGTTAATTATTATTAATATGCCAGTAGTTCACCTCACAATGCGCCCACGTTGAGGAGCTTGAAGAATGACAGAGTCAAGCCACACTCAAGTGGAGTCTATAGTAATTAAGTAAAGACACTTTAATAAACCACGATACAAACATCAAGCGCATCAGTTTACAGGATGCGCAGACATATGGTCATTATCTTTTATGGTGCTAATATAATCTATGGAAGCTCTCCCCTGTCCTCTTGAAGACACACAGTCATTATCATATTGCACAAGAGGAATCATTTGCTTGATTGGATCGAGCTTCAAAAAAAAAGAAAACAGAAGTCCAGTTAGTCAAATGAGGTTGTTTAATGCCCTCATTCATTAACAGTCTTCAGATTGATACCCGTGAAAAATTCAAAAATTGTCCTTCCGACACTTGCAGCAACAGCTTTAATAGTACAAGAAACCATTCCACCCATTTTCTAGAGCATTTGTCTTCTTTAGGATGCCAGGGGGGATCTTAAGTCCACCACAAGTGACTTTTTTTGTTGTTGATAATGACGACAGGGCCTATGTCCGATTATTATTATTATTCTGGGTAAGATGGGACTCCTCAAAATTTCCATGGTAGAAATCTGTCCTCGTCAAAAGACCCAATGACGCAAGAAGAAAACGGTTGAATAATGCCCAGCTACGACATTGCTTAATATTCCAAATACTATTTATATCAAAAGTCTTAAAGAAAATAATGGTACATTAACACTAACCGTTACTACTATTGAGGAATAAGTCCAACAGACTGCAGTCCATCACTAACCAATGCACAGACATTCTTCTTCTAAGGCTATAATCACAAAACATTGAGTGATCGTAAACTGATTAAAATGTATTTATTCGTTCATTTTCTGAACCGCTTATCCTCACAAGGGTCAGGAATATAAAACAGTCATTTAAGTTAATCAAGAGCTTCATACATAACTTTGAAATAAACTGCATGGAGACCATTGTAAACTGAGAACCATTAGTGATGGGGTTTGGTTCTACAAACATAAGGGTCAGTCATCACAACGATGGTAAAACTGCAAATTCTACTAACCTTTCACAACAATATCCTGCCAGTGATAGAGTCAAATGTTCAGACCACGCTTGTTTTGGGGAGTGTGTCCCCCTCACATTTAATAAAGCAAGCAGGCGGCACAAGAGTTTCCGTTGTTTCAGAGGCGGCTGTGCAGGACCTTGTTCATCTACCCAGCTGCTATTATTCTGTCAAGAGCGCCCGTGTTTTCCCGAGAAAAGGAAGTCATTTCATTTCCACCTTTTGTGTGTGTCTGAATGCGAGCGACGCTCTTTCAGCAATATTCACTCCATTCAACTCCCCTCTCCATCCGAACCAAAATATACAAATGTTCCCTCGGACGGCATGACTTGCCGGTCCCAGAGAAAATGGGAATTTCCTAAATTGGTGTACCTGTCAACACTAGCGGTTTCAGCACTTTTTCGTCTCGGCGGATTTCTGTCTCTCTCAGTCGAAATGATAGTCAGAGATTGAAGGCCAAGAAAATAACAAAAACTTCATCGTGACTGATGAGTTATCATGAGTAATGTAATATTTATATTTTTAATGGCCACTTATGTAGATTAAATTCTTCTTAATTCTTCTCTCACTGGTTGCCATAAACAGCAATAAAGGTCCAATCAATTCTAACTGGGAGGGATGGTAGTATCTTTCGATCGCTGCCAATGGGAGTAAAACATTATTCAATTCCAGCATTTCCAGTTGAAATGGATTTTAATGTCTATAACTGTCATTGACCAGGGAATGAGTTGAGGGTTACCGTCAACAAAAAGAAATCCTGAGGTAGACGGATATCGACAAATAATCAATCATTCAATCAAAGATTCATCGGAAGTTAACAATGGACTGCATGTAATTAATCGCGATGCCTTAGCACATACAACCCATCGTCATAGAAGCTGCAGTCTGATTATTTGAATTTTCTCATAGGTTGAGATTACTTGAAAATCAAATGAAATCATTATCAACATTTTTGCCCTACAAGTGTTTTTGGTGGGCTAATGATAGACTTCCATAATAACTATCATGAAATCAACATTTTTGCCCTACAAGTAATTTTGGTGGGCTAATGATAGACTTCCAGAATAACTATCATCTCAACATCAATGAAATTTCTTTTCAACTCGATTGCTTATCCAGTAACCTCCAGCTCGCAGCTTTTCCTTCACTGATGTGCACAATATATATGACCTGTCGTCCTAGCGGAGGGAAGCAGACACATTAGGAGCAATGACGCTAATAACATCCGAGTACTCTCTACGGAACATCAGCACACAGCGATGACAAACCTGTCACGAGGAGTAATCTAGAATGGGGTCGTAACATCCTCGAAAAACCATAGCGATTTGCTCCTCTTTCCGTGCTGTCCCCTTAATAATGGAGCACCCGTAAATCCTTTACCTGCCAGCGAGCTATGAGTTCACCCATAAAAAAACTGCACAATGTTACGGGATGAGACATGTCAAAGCAAAGGGTTGGATTCATCTTCATTTGGAAAACCCTTTATCACTTTGTTTCACAATATTTATGAAAATAATACAAAGTATCTATTACAATGACCATAAACTGTATTATACACCAACACCTAAAGGTGGAATAGTTCTGGGCAGATAGATCTCAAAGTTCAGAGCTTTGTGTACCGTTTGCCTGTTCTCTTTATTCTTGCCTGGGTTTTCTCTAGCTTAGTCCAATATTCCCAAAATATGAATGCAATGTTTATTAAAGACTGTAAATTACAGTAAGTGCAAATGTGAGCAATTTTGTATAAGAAGGTGCTGATTTGAAACGTGGCCTTAATTTCTTAAAAAGCACAGATTACTTGAGATATTGTGTCGACTACAGCGCAGACCATTATTTGCTGCAAGGTGGGTTTTTAACAGTTTGCAATGATAATAAAGATTACTTGGGACATTATTTATGTTAGCGCAAAGGCAACTACTGGAGGAAATACATATTGGGGTCATAATTCTATATGTAAGGGGTGGCATTTATTGGTTCACAGTGAAAGGGACGATTGCAGGCATGGTGTCTGTTGAATTCCTATGTTTAAGGAAATGCACACTTTTGGTCACTGTAAAGGTGTCGGACTTCCTAAAGAATTTATTATTCACACAGCTTATATATTAAAGAAATGCAAACACTGTACACTTCTTTTGAGTAGAGCCCATTATTAAATTGTGTTTTGGACGACAAAAGTGGAGAGGACTTAAGACTTGGTGTCTACGATTTAATAATATAGGCTAATTGACGCCCATTTTCTTTAATTTTTTTTTTTGCAGACTCCCAGTACAATATATTTTAACACCTTAAACAGCAACTAAACCCTTGATAATATGTTTTTGCTAAAGTACATAGATATTGTATGTGCCAGCATTTGTAAAAGGTGGTACTCAGATTGAAAAAAATGTTTGTGTACTTAGTATTGAACAGAATAATTAATCAATCTCAAGCGCAGAATGCCATGACAACTAGAGTTGCACATTTGACTGCTACTACAGCACATGTAGTAACCTTGGTTGATTAAAAATAGCAGGAAGTGCAATTTTGTAATATTGTCAGCATACAAAGAAAATGTTGCAAAATTGGCCCCCACGGCACTCTGTGGTGTGTTACTGTAATGTGTAGTTCAACATTCATCGTGGTAAATCGTATGACTGGGTGTTTTTGACTGGGGGCTGATAGTCCTCCCACACCGCAAAATAAAATAAAAAAAAATGATTATCAACTAAAATGATAGTCAAGTTTTTTAAAATAAACTTTAAATTTAAGAAAGAAGCATAAAATGAAGATATTCACAGTAAAGATATAGCTAACTTTTAAAAAGTGATATTTGTTTAAAGACTTGCCTACTCCACAATTTGAAATCTGCTATTTTGTAGTTGGCATTCATTTGTTTATGTGGGTGATAAAATCAGGGTCTACTTGTGGTGTAGAGTTGAGGCCACGATTTGACTCTGACATCTACATGAGCTGTGCTAGGGATAATTTTTGCTACCGTTTCCTTGAACTCAAACTACCTTAACTAAATGATTATTTACAGCCCATACAGTATATCAGCTTCACACATTAGATAGATGCAGGTATTAACAAGACATTAAAAATGACCTCACTATTTATTTGTACCTGTATCACCTCATACTGAGGACAATGTGTCCTTTATTAGCCAAATAGTGTACAAGATGAATGTGTTGTCTGAGGGAGGATGTAGGCTTCTCATGACAAGACATATGTGCGTGCATCAGGAGAAAGGAAAGGGATGTTTTGTCTCGCCAAACATGACTGGGATGTCAGCGCTAATAGAAAAGATTGGTGAATTGGGTCCCAATCCTGAGGCTTGCTGGTGTTAATCCTGCTCTCGATTGCTGCGCCGGGACCGCTTGTATTTACATATGCAGAGGATCCCGCTGTTTGGCGCACACCATTGACACGACAGAGCAATTAATCATCCCCAAATACTCCCGCCGTGCAACAGACGAGGCTCGCAGAACATGCTGCTACAGAGCGTTTTCGCATGTGTGAAGTGAGCGGTAAAGACCCCTTTTTTCCCAGAACAAACCTCCTCCCTAATCTCCTTTATTTTTCATGGGCCAGCTCTTTAGTTATTTTTTAGTCAACAAAAAGCATAAATCTATATGTGCCAAATTCAATTTGAAGTCACTATAAAGTGTATATTGCACCATTTCTCCAATTTAACATTCAATAATTTCATTATTATAAACATTTTTATCCACTGCTTACTTTTCCTGGACTGGACCGCAAATGATAAATCAGCTTCTCAAAGCAGATATAGTATGTGCTAGATGTTGGAAATGGAGTGGACCCTCATTATTTGCAGTGTTAAGGGACAAGTTTGAACAACTTTGCAAATAATGGACTTTAATTAGATTTGGGTGTGAATCCCATTTGTTTGCGCATGTTTTCTCCAATTAATCCACTTTTTCCTGAAAAATGCAGTCCTTTTTTAAATTAATTAAATTTCCATCTCTAGGACAGTTTAATGTACTGTAATGCTAACATATTCAAAAGTGTAATATGTTAGTGTCCAGTTAAAGCTGTACTTTACAGTATGTCCAACACACTTTTTCCTCTCTTTTTTTATAGCACCACCCCAGCAGCCAAGGGCAATGTGAAGTACAAAAATAACACCACTGGTTCTATGTGAACATCTGCTCCCTAGATATTTGATTTCCCAGACAGATGTTGGAGGCCAGCTGCTATCACAATATCATTTGTGTATTTGTAAAGAGGCCTCCCATTTTGACTCTTCTACTCTTGATGGTTTAGCTCCTCCTGTAATTCAGCTAACATTGTTGTCTATGCTCCCAAATGTATGATTATGTCAGTCATGACACCCACCCAACCACATCACACACAGGTACAACTAGAGAAAGTGGATTCTCTTTTGTAAGTCATTTCAGAGAGTGAAACTTAAAAATGTAGAAAAACAGATTTGGAAAAGTTCTTTTCTGACTGCAATGAACTGATTAGACTTATGACACAATATTGGGGAAAAAAATGTATCCTCTTCATTGGTTGGACTAAAAATCCAGACCCACTGCAAGGATTTTTTTAGACACCCATGCTCAAACATTATTTCTTGGGGGGACAAATACCCAGGAGACGGTCACTGACACCTCTCACAAAATGGCAAGCCACAGAAAATGAGTGGAAGGATACTGTGGGGTTGTGAAAGATGCAACAGCCACAGTCATAATGAGTCACAGATGACCTGGACCCAAACCAAACAGACTTTTAGCAAAGCAGGTGGATTGCACACCTCTCACAACACATATGGACAACTGAGCCTTCAATTGACAGATGAAGGATGTTTTATGAATATAGAAGGAAGCAAACCACACAAGAATCTACACAAGTGGTAGAGAATGCAAACTCCTAATATGAAAGTCCTGCTTAAAAGCAGAACCACAGAACTGTGAGGCAGATATCTACAAGGCTAATTTATTGGCCATGTTTTATTTCTTACTTTAATCCACATAGCCATTATTCTCATGTTGGACTTCCAAGTAAACACATCAATTGGGAGGGAAACAAGGTATCCAGCAGAGATATCTCATTGATAATAGAAACGCCAGCTCTCATTGCACTGCGTCGGAGCCAAGTTAGATTACTACTCAGCAGGTAACACTGCTGTTTTCCAATAAAAGTGTTCAGTTTGCAAAACAGGGGGTACCTTTCACCGTCTAGTAATAAGTTGCCGGAATCGGTGAAAGCATGCCTGGGGGGGTATTTTTAGCTTCTTTTTGACAATTCATTTACATGTATTACCACTTAAAGGTGGCCAACAAACACATGAAAAGTTGGTTCAATTCATTACCCAGTGGAGTTGTATACCATAGCTATTTTGTCCTCATTTTATTTGAAAACTGGATAAAAAGATAAGTTAGAAAAGATTAGATAATACAGACAAATGTCTCTTAAGTGACCCCAGCAGCCAGCGCTCCTGTTAGGGGGGCTTTAAATTCTCCCCTCCCAAGTTCGCCGTCGATTTGTTATCAAATCAAGCGTCGGGCGTCTGATTCATTGCTATTCAGCAGTGAGGCTGATTTATATGCAGAATGTAAAACAGATGCCTTATGCGATACATATTTATGGTGAGCCTTGCTCTCTGAGATTTATTAGAGCTTCTCTCATCGGGGGGTGCTGTGATGGCTTGTATTTCCTCACAGCTGCCAATGCCAAACTCATTAAAAAGAGGTGTGACTATTAATATACATTGTAATACTGACAGCTCCTAATTTATAACTCTCGTACATGGTAGTATTTAGGCTTTCAGTCTTTCCCTTTCCTCTTCATACATGCAGTCATCTTTTTTAACTTCACAATCCTTAAATGCGCTCATTTGTTCTAAAAAAATTGCTAATTATCTTTTCAGTCACCTAATACAATACGACAATGGTAACTTGAGAGACGAGGTTAATTTGTTAAACATAGAAGATAAACTTTCAGCACTGACATGATTGAAAAAGTGTCTATCGCCAAAGTGACATCTAGCGCCGTCAATGACAGCCGATGAGTTAAATGAATGAACTAGAAAAAAAATATGGTCAGTTTTATCTGATTACATAACGGTCTGGAGTAAAGGTAGCAAATGTATATTGAATGACTGCGTGATCAACAGGGAATCAATGTAGACAAAAAAGGATAAATATTGTAAAGCCCTTGAGATAACAAAGGCAATGGGGACCTCAGGGATGGTGAGGGGCTACATGGCCATTTGCACTTCAAATTTAAGGATTCTTTGCTCCAAAATGTTAAATACTGATGATTAGCCACCACTGCACCCGCCTAACCGCCCCCCATTTTGAGATCAACCCCCACTGGAGGCCTTTTCAACATCTCCACTGAGGCATTTGTGCGTCCTCTCTCTGCCTTTCTTCTGCTTTTAGCCACCCGGCCTCCACTTCACAAGGCGCTCGACAGCCCGTGGATGGCAGAAGAAGAAAACCTTCAGTTTGCCCAACGCCGCGGCTGTTAAGTCTTCAGCTAATTAGCAAAAACGGTGTCCATTCTTTACTTGTTCAAGCATTTCGTCTCAGAGGGGTGGGCGGGAGAATCAGACGGCAATAGGGTAAATAAGCCAGGGAGAAAAGAGAGCTGCGAGGGAGGAGATTCACGTGAGCGCTCAGCTGCGCTGTTTTCAAAACACGCTGCTGAAAGCCTCGCTGTTAATTCAGCCACTTTTGTTTTTAGACCTTTTGTGTTTGCCAGTTTGACCATATAACGTCATACATCTGCTGTATAGATTTCTCGGCCTCTTCGGGGGAGCCGTCGAGTCCCCCCACCCTGCTCGCTCGGGCCCTGGGGGCTCAAATTCACTGCTCGTCTGACATGAAAACACCTCAAGTGTGAGCTGCTGCTTGGGGGAAGTCTCACATTGCAGAAATGGGAATGGCAGGGACGTTTTAGTAACGTGAAGGCTCGAAAGATAAAAATCCTGGTGCACTTCAACAAACACGGCGCAGGGGTGTCTTGAGTTACAGGTCTTATTTGTTCAATGACTAAGCTCGCGTCTCAGTTTGGTCATACACCAAACCAATATTCCTTTATGGAGTAAATTGCCATTCCTTTCCGGCGCCCCGAAAAACACCAACAAACACAGTTCCCTTCCACGTTGAGATACACGTTTAATACCAATAACTCTGCAAAGTCTATCCCGTTGCAATCAAAGTGACCAAAGGCTGACTATTAACGGATTCTGTAGATTAAATATATATCATATATTAAAACATTATCCTGTTATTTAGAGTTTAATGTGTGATTTTTTTATCCCCTCCCAATCTGGTTTGAAAACAGACATGATTTTAGAGTTGTAAATGATGACACTGGTTATTATTTATGATGTATTTTAAAGACAAAGTTCAGAATGTGTAATTGGCTGTGAGAAATCTTTTTTTGAAAAATACATTTAAAAAACGTACCTACTTTTGTTCTTTCTGTATTTCCCAAAGTCTTGATGCCCCATGTCCACCAGCGTTTGATCGTGTTTAGGCCAACCGAGGCCTCTCTTGCCCTGCCAACCAAACACAGTCATTTTTGAAAAGAAGTGTACATTACGTCATCTTAACTGCAGGCTAACTCAAAAGAATGGGTTCATAATCACATAAACATGTGCGGGACTACAGAAAAGGGCTTTATACACCCAAATACACAGTATTTCATGTCAAGGCTGTGCTAGGTGTAGGAGAGGAAGCTGACATAGTAAGTTGCAGAGGCTCACAGCGGTACAACAAAGCGGGAAATTAACAGCGTGGAAACTTAATAAACGAGTTGTTGCATCGCGCCACAAACGCCGGGTGATTCCCGCAGGAAGGGAAAGGCTAAGAGCGACGGAATGACAGCGGCGTCCTCCATCTGTTAAGGCAGGAAATCGCGCTGGGGTGGGGAGGCAGGCGCCCAACCGCTGGGAATGGGAGCGAGTCAGAGTTCAGCAATTGCTATGGAAAAAAGGCCAGCAAGTACCTACGTTAGGGCAAGGCAAAATCTAAAAAGACTTGACCCCTGTCCACAAAAAAATGGAATGGCTTACTGTATATATTTTTAATGCTGTCTTTTTGAAGCATTTTTTTAATTGACTCAATAACATTCACAGTGGTCTCTTAAGACACATTACCATAATTTTGACATTTTCAATATTCCATCTATTGTTGAGCCAACGTTTTGGGGAGGACTATTTTTTAGCAAGTACAATATTACAAACCCTTTTTTCTTATCAAAAGACAATCCCATATTTTTTGGGTGAGAGCGAGAGTTTAAATCGGATTAATGACATTTTCATTCATTTCATTGGGCAAAGATGATTTACCAAAAGTGGTTTTAGCGTTGGGTATCCTGTCAGTGAAAAGCAAACCAGAAAAAAGTGGGGTGGGTCACTGTACTTTGCTTGGACTGTATCAGGTGAAGCAAGGTTCATTCTGGTGTTTTCTGTGCCTTTAAATTCCCTCATGGAGTAAGGCTAAATGTTTCTTCTACGGCGCACTAAAAGGTAGAGGATATATCTAAGAAAAAGACAAAGTGGGACCAGGCTGGTAGGCCATCTGAATTGTGCACTACTTTGCTGAAATGGGAGTATCTATCAGACACACATGCTATTAAACCAAGGGCAGCCAGAGAAATTCCTCACGTGATCGCCCCGTAACAGCCTGCCACCAAAATGGAGGCTGCGCCGTACGTCACTTATATGGAGCAATAAGCAACTTCCAGAAAGGTGCTAATAGAGACGCTTAGCTGAGCTTGACAAATCACACACATGCATGCGCGCGAACACACACCCATAACATACAGGGTCACGCACAATAAGTTAAGTGCATGCCATAAGGAAAACGTATTTTAAGCTTTAAAGGCGGAATAGAATAAGATGAATCTGACAATGCAAATGTAATTACAGTACAGTATTGAAATTGAAACAATATAGTTCTAAATTGTGGATCAATGTGGACTAAAAAGCAAAGTGTGAGGTAAATTTATCTTTCAGGGATTAATTATTGGTGTAATATATTAAATCAGAATTATAAAAATCATTGCAATGGAATGGCGTTTGTGTAAATATGTAAGAAGCACTCATTAATTGTAACGATTATAATACAGTGGGTATATCACACTTCTTATATTAGTACCACTACTATTACCATAAGATTATATAATAGATAGATATCAATTGCTCTGATAAAATAAATAATTTAGAACGTAAAGAAGTTATACAAGTTAAAGAAAATAACCAAATCATTGCAATATAATTATTAATACTGACAAAAAAAGTAATGCTCACAATGATACAATTTGACAACATTTTAAGAAAATTGTATTTAAGGCAATTTTTTTCAAACCCATTAATTGATTCCCAACATGTTCTTCCATTTCATGACATAAACTAGACTAAATCTTTGTTTCCAACTGTTGCTATAGATACAACAGAATAGGTCATGGCTTTCTGTTAGTACATCAGATTTGTGATAAATGAAGATCCAGATTTCAGACTCCTTAAGTAAATTTGGGTTTAATCACCATAGTGATGTTTTTTTGGGTGGTTTGTCGTCGGATGTTTTAAATGTGAAAAGTTGGAAAACATAGATATGAATTTTGCGGCTGTGCTCTCACATGCAGCAGCAGCCTGGAAGCAGTGTGTTGGCCTGTGCACACAATTGCAGCCTTGTTTCTGCAATTGTTCGAAAATTGCTGAATGGCCTGGCGGTTGGCAGGTCTGTTATGTTTTCGGACTTTTTTGTGGCGTGTGCCGAGTCTTGTGACCGACGTCCACAGGATTCTGGAGCCTACTAATGACCAAAATGGACCACAAGTGTTAATAATGCTGATGAGTGGTCCCGTCTAGGCAATACACTGACAAATTCTGTGGTTTTGTTGATTTTACTTGAACTTGAGTAATATTCTAGTTTCTTTAAGTAGAAGCTTTTGCTGCTCTTACAATCTCTGGCGCTTTAACGTCTGTTTTTCAGGGAAGTGGGATTAGGCATCTGGAAAACTTTGAAACAGGAGCCATGGGCTCACTTCAGAAGTACAATATGGCAATGTGTGAAGGCAAGGGAGGGCAGTGGTGGTATGGAGGCGGACACGTCCCTATGTATGCAATGATTCAAGAAATAATCATTGTCCTTGCGAACATGGGTCAACTCCAAGCGTCTCATTCTCCTGGAGGTCAGGAACAAAAGTAACAGTGTGACTGCTCCCCCTGCTGTGCTGGCTTCTGCATTGCTTTGCTTTCTATAAGAGGCAAACGAAGCCTTCTCATTTGCATGGATCCAGCCCTCAGGTCAAAATCAACAAAGTGGAAAGGAGAATTGGAGACACGAATAATAAAAGTGTACCTTAAAAAATCACGTTTTAAGAATTATGTTGTGTATGGTTGTACATATAAATGATCTAAAAATTAATAATGATTTGGATCAGAATAACAGTTTGTGATGAAAACCAGAATTTTACAGGACAATGTTGTCATTTTCCACCAACAGTGTGATGATAATATATCTGTAATATTACAAAATGTTTTGAGAAAGTTATTTTTATTATAAACTTGTTAATGATCTCAATCATGGCTTCTGCACCATGGGTCTGTTTCCTATAGAGTAAAGGAGTGATTGTGAGTATATGTGTCCTGTCCTGGAAATGATTGGCCAATTTAGAGTATACTATGTTTTACTTAGACTCAGCATTTTTTCTTATAGGTTTTAAAATACTGTCAATAACTTATCTTGATGAAACTACAATTTATTGTTCCTATAAATCTTGATATGCTACAATATGTACCGTATTTTCTGGACTATAAGTCACACTTTTGCCATGCAACTAATACATAAGTGTGACTTATATTTTATTTGTTTTCCTCCTTCTGACCACAGATAGCCTGTTAAGTTGTTTTTAGGTATAGTGATGAAAAAACTGTTATGCTAATAGATGCCTATTTGGCCTGTAGTTTTCCATTTTACCATTGCTACTTTAACGCATGTTTCTTCTTAGTTCTGGTTTAATAAAAAAATGCCCTCCCAAAAGTGTGACTTACATATTGCTTTGCCATTGACTATTTCAGGGGATTTTTTCACAAAAAAGTAGACAATTCTCGTAACACTGCAGGGAAGCATTGCACAACCCTTGCTTGCAGTATTAAAAAAAAAAAAACAACAATATCCTGCATTCCGCCCAAAGAAAGAAAAGAGAAATTTGTCTTGGTGGAATAATATTCTGTAGTGAAGCATGTATAAGCGCTTTTCAAGGCTCCTCAGTATCAAAAAGCACACAAAGGGGCTCCCCTACTCACAGACACACACACACATGCGCACTGTACAAGCGAACACCCACTCCAACACGTGTAAAGACAAAATGTACTCCTCCTATTTCAGAAAGCTCATAAATCACGACGGGGTTAATGCTCCACAAAATCCCTTCCCCATCCTTTAAGTGCTAAATCATCACTTTGTGGCGAGGCTGGCAGGAAGCACAGAGAGAAGACAAGCAGCCTCTCAGGACAACGTCTAACTGACTTGTTCCCTCCGTCAAACATGTTTGCCTTGCAAAGAATTAGATCAGTGGTAGGCTCACTTTTGTGGTCAGCGGCCACATTTGATTTTTGGACTTGATAGTCAGTTAGGGTCATAGTACATAGATCGGGTTGGTCAGGAATGATTAAATCAATTAAGAATATGAAATTATTTTAAGGGTCCTTTTTCTTTTATCTTAAAATAGTTTATCCGACACTTGTTTAGTTTAAAACGTATGACTATTTTACTATTTTTAAACTTATGAAACAACAAATAAATTATAGTATTTGAATGTGAACTAGTTATTTCATGAGAAAAATGCATATAAAAGTATAGAATTACATTTGAGCCAACTTCTATTAAAAAACACGCAGAAAACCAACATGTTAATTCGTCAAGTGCAAATTATTTCATCAAAAATATATTTATAAACCTTTATTTCCCCTAAACTCTTTCCACTGTTTACAATATACATCAATATTTTAATTACGAATTCATTCTTATATGTATTATAATATTTCATGTTTTTAATAAAAATAGTTTGTATTATTAAATAATATTATTGTAAGTAAAATGTTATAAGCACTTAAATATTATAAATATTTTTTGGGGAAAATTATATAAAATATTATAAATATAAATAACCCATATTTTTTGCTATATTATTTACAAAAATAAATTAACGTACCAAATTAAGGTAACATTTGAAATTCTTTCATGGGCCGAGTAAAAGAATTAAGATGGTGCTAAATGGCCCCGAGCCATATTTTGCGCACACTTGAATTAGACACCCTGTAGGTCTCAACCTGCGAGTTCTTGAATCCTGGCTGCAACCTGACCCCATAGCCAGGTGTATGGCTGTGGGTCAAAGGAGCTGCGAAATCAACCGCAAAACCCTGACCCCCCTTCCCCCATCACCTCCTCTCAATAAAACCTTCCCTGTTCCAATTAACTCTTTTAAAGCCAACACGGCTCCCGTGTACAATTATGTGTTACAAAGTGCACTGAAAAGCCTCATATTCCCTTGATTGTAGCAGCCCACACAAATGTCAGCTAAATGAAATGTGTAGTGTGTATTTCTAATAGAGAGCATGTTAATGGCACGACAACCTTCCCCCTACCGCTCTTCAAACCCCCCTACCCCCATTGCCTTCGCCCACCTAACCGCCCGCCTTTGCTTTTACTTTCAAAATAATTTACGGCCCCTTTAAAGCACCCCGTCATCTGCAGCCAGAGACCCATAACCATCCTGCGAGTCGATCATTTACCCGCCGAACTCCTAAGTGTTACGTGTTAATGGGGAAGGTGAGGGAAAATGGGGGTAGACGGGAGGGTGGGGAAGGATAAGGGCCGGTGGCGCGGCGCTTCTGGAAAACACGAGGAAATAACTAACAGCTCCACAAGCAACAGATCATCCCTGCACAGACGAAAGCTTCATAAGACTGTCAAGACTGCAGTGGTTAAATCCAGTTAGTAGGTGCCAAGGGGACACAATTGCAGTACTAGAGTGCTAAAGTCTTTTTGTTGCCATGACTAGACAGCGAGAGTCACGCAAATTAATATGAGCTTTTATTATGTATCATTAACATTTGTTAAAACTAACTGGCATGAAAAACTGGTGCAAGGGTTTATTGATGCTTGGAGCCTTTCTTGCAATTCTAATACGCCATTGTTGGTATATGGCTTATGGAAACATTCCAAAAGACCGCTATTATAAATAAGACAAACAATTTTTCACACTCACAATCAAGCCTATGGAGAATTTAGAGGAGAGGAAGCCAGAGAACCCGGAAAAAAACCCACACAGGCACAGGGAGAATATGGAAACGCCCCATCGGAAGGCCGCAGGCTGGGATTGAACCGTTGGATTCCGAACTTTGAGTCAGACACGCTATCCTTTTATGTACCCTGTCGCCTATTTTCCTTTTTTTTGTACATCATATTCCCTCGCTATTTATGCAAATAAATTGGTTATATTTTGGATATTTGAATTGGGTTGGTAAACCAGTTCATTGTGTGTGTACTATTTATTTGCCATTTTAAACATGTCCAAGAATAACAAAACATTTCCCCAAATACAATCATATTTTATACAAGGTCATATCTGAAGCGAGAGAAACGGTAAAGTCATTAGAGGTCTGATTAGTTTTGTATTTGTAAAGCATTCCTCACCAGAAGGTGGCTTTTGACTCGAAGAAAGTCTACAAGTGGTCTGGGAGGCGTATTAATTGCTCCAGCATGGCCGTACAACACACAATGTGTTTGGTGGGTGTTTCTGGTAAAGAGAATACAAAAAGGCTTTGTAACATTTTAGCTGGAGCCGCTGCTGACTCAATTAGGGAAGGAAACCAAAATAAATACAAATAAGCTTTTGTCTCTTCTTGATGTTACAAAATTCCTTTCTATGAGATCTTGTTTCTAACAGTATAGGCATATGCTGCCATGATTCATACGAGGTCTAAATCCTGCATTGACAGTGGGAACAATGCCATGGCTGTAGAGATTGACCCACTGTCCTCAAGCGTTTTCTTGTTCAGAATCTTAAAGTGTCACAATACTAGAGTAGAACTATATCGTCGGCACGGTGACAGAGTGGTTAGTGCCTTGGGCTCACAATTCTGGGGTCAAGGGTTGCTCCCGGGTGTGTCCTCATTCATTGAGGGTGCGCCTTATAATGCAGTGCGCCTTATAGTGCGGAAAATACGGTATTTCATTTTTCCACTTGACTCGAGAAGAGACGAATCCAAATCTCACTCATACCTAAAAAATTTGGCTTGCAGACGAGGCATAAAAAATGACCACATGACGGCTCATAAATTCCAGAAAAATCCCTGACTGTGGTTAGCATAAATGCCTCCATAAAGAAAAGCTGAAAATATAAAAACACAATGCATATCAGAACTCAAGACTCCGACATGTTAATCATGTGACCGCTGTACTGTAATGTTGAGTCCTATTCCATCAAATAAATGTGTCTTTAACAAAAGGAGTGCACGCTGTCACTCTCACACTGTCTTTCACTCAAAGGGATTTCCTTAGTGAGGCCAATTCCAGCATGTACACACAGAGTGACCCATGACCATGACCGTGCAGGCGGGGTCACTGGTCCAGACTTTTTACAGCCTTGTCTGCCCCCTGCCTGAAATAGTAAGTCGGCTAGAGCGGTAATGAAAAGCATCCAATTATGATGCTTAGGACGCTTCTGCTATTGGTGCTGCTGTGTTGCCCTCTGGACTGGATATGACAAAAAAAATCACAACAATGACAGCCAAATAACAGAGATGGGAAGAAAATGAAGCAAGTTGAAGGGAGATGGGAGCAAAAGGTGACAATGGATTCAAATGTACACTGAATAAAAGAGCAATTTAGCACCTTTATGGGTTCTGAGGTCTCGCGCATCGCACCGGTTAGGGTGAACCCCTGCTGCGACCTTTTAGAGCAAGAGCCTTGCAACATGCCACTATGTGAGAAAACGATGGGAAATAACTCACAAACCATACTAATATATCATCTGTTTTGGAATAACAAATGTGGAAAAGGTGAAAATTTCATGATCCACAATGTAGAATAAAGAAATTCTAAAAGTTTATTTGATATATGCAGTGGTTTCAAAGTGACAGTTGACCTTGCACTCGGTACAGTGCCGGCAGGTACATGCAATATGATTTTAAAGACATTGACTGATTTTAAATGATAGCCCTTCAAATATTACAGTGTCTGCATATTGACCATAGGAATAAGTATGTGTATGAAATATTTCTCTGTACGTGGTATTAACAAGCTAATAGTCATAAGTTTACCATCACAAATTCATAAAGGTCTTAAATAGGAGAAAAGCCTCTTAAAAAGAAAGATATGATAAAATGCACCATAGATTCCTTTGACAACTTTCATTATCAAGTGAAATTCCCAATACTGCTGCACATAGTATTTCCTTGGTAATGTGCTGGTTTTTTTGCATGTACAATTGTCATCTTTGGGAGAACATTGAAGCCTCGTTGCGAGTTTATGTAGAACCTCAAATGATTACTTTGGCTAGACTCTAACATCAAAATCGCAGGCTGTTCATGTTGGACAGTTTTGCTCTAAGCTCCGGTAGTTAAGAAGTCATTTGTACTTCAAATAATAGACAAAAAATACACTGGGATTTATTGAGGCTGACATGTGGTTTCTAACAGCCCACCCACTCTCCCCTCTGAACAAAAAGAGGAGATCTCAAAGCAGGGGGATACGCTGTTTGATCGTACTGTATGTGCTCAGTCACTGCACTGTCATGAAAGAGCTCTTCAAAATCTGACCACCAATTTCATGGCAAATTTCCACTCCTGGAGTACATCTGTTTCGAGAATGTAAAATGAGGGGGGTGGCTACAAGATTCTATGCTTGTAGGTTTATCATTCAACAGAGGGAGTTGTACAGTGGAGCAGCGGAATGAGTTAAAGAGGACAAACTCTACTATTAGGAATACTACTTCAGCAGAAGTACCTTTACTTACTCTGCTGAATGACAATTGTTGTTGTTTTTTCTGCTCAGGGTATTTTGATGAAAACATGTCACAGATATGCTAAGACACCATTTCAAATTGTCACCAAAATATGCAAACAAGGTCTCCTCTTAACGCTGTTATCCGTAAGGATGCTTTCAACGGACTCGATTTACAACAATTTAAGAAGTCGCAGCTGGCTACTCTGACAATCCAGGACAGTGATGACAACCAATAAAAAGCATGTCAGCTTTGCTCATGACCAGGGGTGTCAAAGTTAGCTTTGTGTCAAAGTGTGTGTGTGTGTGTGTGTGTGTGTGAGGAGGGTGTCACCCGCAGTCTCCACTGGAAGATAAGTGCGATCCTTGAGGACCTTCATGCGCGAACCTGCCAGCTTCCTGCAGACACCTCTTCCTCCCCTCGCTTCCTCGTGTTATCGTAGCACGGGGCGTCTAAGAGCGGACCTTTTGTGGTCGGCAGCCCCCTGTCTTCCGCCAGCACACGTGTGCGTCACATTATCTGCTGCAGGGCCCCAGACGTGGCATCCTGCCGGGCGGGGGTAGAGTCCTCGCAATGGCGATGGAAACAGGAAAGGGAAGTGAACACAAGCAGCATCGGGTGAGAGAATGGAAGGAACAGCGTACAATATCTCTCCGAGGTCTGCCGTCCATAACTTATAAACAACAGTGTCATATTTTCGAAACTGGAAAAGAGTTGAGGGGAGGGGCAATCAAAACTACTGCTGACTGTCAAACAATACAAGCAAGCATTCTCCCTCCTAGAAGAAATTCTGCGCTACTTTTTCTTCTGTCTATCTGCCAATGTCAGGAAGATTAGGAAGAGTTGGAGTATGTTCGGTTTGTGAAAGAAAAAACGACCTTTGCAGCAAGAATCTAATAGCATTTCTTCATAATTTAAAAGGTGTGTATTAAGTCTCACTCAAATCCGGTTGTCGTACATCACACGATAATAGCTCGTAATAAACTTTCAGCAACATATGATACTGGAGCCTTAACAGACTTTGAACATGAGGTGGGGAAACTGCTCAATTTCAGCCTTATCCTTCTCTCTGTCTGTACAGTCTTGAATTGGCTACCATTACATTTTAGGTCACAATTATGGTGTTATCGTAAATATTGGATAAATTTAACCTTTATGCTGGCCGGCGAATTAGCAGGGGCGTGAGTGGAAAAGTCAAGTCAGGCTAAGATGTGACTGGGTACACTTAACGGGGCCGGAAGCTCTTATTTCAATGGATGCCTGACTAAAGCTTGACTTTGAAATGTTTGATCCGGAGGCAATGGCTGTGGCATTTGACATGTAGCAAAAAAAAAAAAAAACTAAAACAAAAAAAACAGCAGCACGTCAGACCTCAGGGGTCACAGGGATCATTTATCACGGCTGAAAATAACCGGTAGCTAACCACGATTTGGGGAATCTAAAAGAGGCCTGACGTGAGCAGGTGCCCTGAGGTGCAACACAGACAGCTACAGAGGAGGTCAGCGACCTCGGACCATGGAGAACGTCTTCAGCTTTCTCCACTTTTTTTCCCATTTAAACCGCAGGGCCTACTTCCACTTAGCAAGACGAATCCTTAGCTGAAAATGTGATGAACAATGTATGTGTGTGTAAAATTGCTCCACAAACGACGTTTACTAAGCCCTAAATCATTCATTAATCATTTCCTTTATAACCTTTGCTCCAAATCCGCGCCAACTTATTTTCTGCTGTAACTTACTCAACGGAAAACTTTTTTTTTTCATGGTCAACTCTGTACTCAAGTGCTCGCTAACTTTTGTTAAGCCAGGGCATAAATAGAAACCATTAAAAATACCACAGCACAGTATCAAACTTCTAATTTTACAACATGTATACTGTATACTGAATACTAATAATAAGGATGAGTAACAGAAACTACGATAACAAATGTCCAGAATTGCTTATATTAATATGGAATAGATAAGGTAAACTATCATTTCCAGAACACAAAGCTATATTTTACCAAATTGCCTTAATTAAATACTCTGACTTACAATAATATTAAAAGATATGATATGGATAACCTTTGTGTTTTTTAATGAACATGTAGGCCTACTTCAGTGATGTATTTCACTATTGGTCATCATGATGACAACAGAATTTACTTATATTTCATTCACCTATATTTTAGAGTTGCTAACCCACACTAAACCAGCACAGCATCTTTGTTAACAAGGGGGAAAAGTAGTAAAAGTTCATTTACCACAATGTCAGCTACAAGAGTCGCTTTCAATAAACCTTGAAGGAACTCTTAGGGCAAGACACTAACTCCTTGGGTTTCACCGAAAAGAATGCCATCACCGGTGGTCTTTGTGACATTAAGTCACCAGGACCATATAGAATTACTCGAGTAGCTCACAGAAGTCAGGGCAGAAAAGCCATGGGCCGTGTGTGTGACACCAGCAGGTGCTCTTTATTACCGCATCACCTTTGGCACTGCAAGCCCGGCACGGCTAATGAAAATGTTTGCTTTAACAAGCACGCAGTAAGATTGATATCTTGTCCTACTTCTCCCGTACACCTGCACAGTCCAAATAGATCAAGATTAGATCAATTAAGAGAGACTGGTTGGCAGAGGTGATGATTTTCAAATTTGTGTTTGTTTATGTGCAATTAAATGCTTTGGAAAAAATAAGATTGGATAATTGTTGACTTGTTTAAGTGTAGCATGCCTTTATATGGGATATTTATAGGAGGATGATACATAGGGGGTTTATGCACTCTTCCATCGGCAGGCCGTGAGAGGTGCCGATCAGGGTTAAACATATTCATTGCTCCCCACCTCACTACCTATACATTGGGGTTCACAAGAGTGTGGGTTCCAAGGGGCCTGAATGTTATATTTGCTTAGCTAAGATCTCTAATAATCCATGGATCCACTTGAATAATTCTTCTGTAGCAGCACCAAAGTTATTCTCTTGACAACAAGTTGGTATTTACAAGGAAAAAGTGTCCAGAGTTTTTGGAACGCTAATACAAAGCAAGGATGCATTTGCGTTGGAGCACACGAGAACTCAAAGATTGTTGTCAAAATTGAGTCAGACACTAGGAGTGAACATAAAATGTCTGGAGTTGAAACTATTCAATGGCATTGAACATCATTACTGTGTACTGTGTATAAGAAAAAGTAAATAGTACACTAATAAAAAGTAAATAGTAAACTTAATAAAACATTTCCATAGAAATTGATATTTTTAGTGGGAAGAATGTTTGGTTTGAAAAGGGAAATAACACAAGGCCGTTAAGAGCCCTCTTAAGAAACAATGTTTTTGTGTTGTGGTTGTGTGTGTGTGTGTGTGTGTGTTGCAAGGGAATGAAAAAGAGTGCAAACGACATAGACAGATCAATACGAGTCAGGAAATAAGGTAGAAAAGGTTATTTACTTGACATTGATCTGTTGTAGCAGCGGCAGTGTTTGCCCTGTTTCTCTTTTGTTAACCTCTAATCCCGAGTATACTCACAAATGACAGGTTGGGGTGGGGTGGGGGAACGAAAGGGGGACGTGGTAGGGGGGAGTCGACTAACAGGTGTGAATTATGGATCCAAGGAGGTCACGGAACCTCTGCCACCGACTGGCGCCTTTACAGCTCCAGACATGAAGAAATGCAGTTAGAAGTAAGAGTTCAGGGGACAATTTGAAAGCTATATTACGTATATAGTTATAATGGCAGGTGAGTACATGATAAAATGTACATATGGAATTAGGTGTACCAAGGAGAAAACTAGCAAATAGAGGTCAGAAGGATGCTTGATCAACATCCAGAGTAGAGTACAAAAAAATTCTCATTTACAATCTACTTGGAGATAGTTTTTTCCCCTCCCCAATCTGTTAAGAAATTAGAAATTAGTGATCCAATCTTAATAATAGAAAATGATAACATAGAAAAACCTGTTCTTGATATCTGCTTGCAACTGGAGTGAAAGACCACAATAAGAGCAGTAAGGTAACGAATGGTGATGTGGGTTTGCCACTCAATAAAAATCGATTAAAATGTTTTAAAAAATCACTTGTTGCTTCAGGCAAGTTTTAAATATTTGCTCTGTTTTTGTGTGTATGTTTTGCATTTTAAAATGGTTACCAGGTGGCTTTTGGTCTTTTCTTCAAGCCAGCCCAATGCACCTATATGTATTTTGGTCAAGAGACTTGTAATATTTTGTTATTAGTTAGTTAGTTAGTTATAATAATTCTAATGTTTTAGCATACAATTAAGTAGAATGTATTCTTCCATTTGCATTTTTTTAAATAATGTATCAAATCTTTACTTAATTTACTGTAAGAAACTTAGAAATAAATAATTTTAAATGTAATGCAGAATATTTTAATAAACAATTGGTGAATTATCATTCAAATTATTATGAAAAAAACTATTGCTTAAAAAAAAAAAAAATATTAATAAAGATATAGAGTGAGACTTTTTATAAACCTCTTCTATGAATGGCGTGGCCATTTTAAAAATCAAATGTTGCGTTTGAACACGAGAATTTGGCATGCTCTGCTCTAGTTGCCAACTAACGTTGAAGCTGACTTGTTAAGGAATTTTACAGTTAAAATAGGTACGCCTGAAGTATATCTAGGACAAAGCACGGTTGCTGAAAAACAGTGGGAGCTGGCCCAAACCCAGCCGACACTTCCGCGCATCCATCACGTTCCTTTTTAAAACCGTGAAGATGGCACATACCTGATGCGCTGAATCGGGGGGAACTATTTGTCCATCCATATGCCAGCACTTGTAATCGCTTTTTCAAGAATCTGCCAAACATGGCCCATTGCCAAGAAGGACCACATGTTCTAAAGAAGCAAAGCCAAGCAAATAATTTATACTCAGGAATCCATGTAGAAAATGTAGTCTAGTTTACGATATGAGAAACTTTTAAGCATAATAAAACATGTACTCTTAAATGATACAACACCAGAATTTTAGTATTTTCATTCATCATCAAAACAAGGCCACTACAACTGATTGACTTTAATTTGTTCAATGTACTAACAGAATTGTCCTTCTCACGATTACTCATGTATGACAAAAAAACTCCCCTTCCTTTGTTTTACCTCTTTGTATTACAAGCAAAATGGTTTGAGCAAAAGATGCCAATAAAAGGTATACAGCATAGCACGAAACCAAGCTTGTTAAAGAATTAAAAACACTAAATGCACATGTAGAACATATCCGTGGTAGCTGTAAAAATATGGATTTATGTTTCTGGGGTTAGAGCTGTCTCATAACAGTCATTTGTGGTGTGTTTTTTATGAAATGCAGTGTTTATTTCTATACATGAGTACCGCAAAGGCTCCTTGTGTAAATAATCTGAGTTTTAAGTCGTGTAAGTGTTTTTGACATAGTACATGTCAAACTTTGATTTTTTTGTGTGTGTGTTTGTTTATTTTGGTGAGAGGGGGTAAAATCATGGTGTTTTGAGCAACGGCAGCTTCCCATGACTTCTTTTTAGTGGTTGACCATAGGGAGTTAGCAAGTATTTGGACAAATCTTCAGAAAAGGCAACTTTTGGAGACTAGGCTTTCTTTTTTATCACTTAAACCATGCTGTTTTGTTTTTCATCAAATTAACCTGTTTTAAGACTAAATCACAAAAAGCCAATTTAATAATGATAAATAATAAGTAGGATATACAATAGTACCTCTGCTGGCCAACCTATCACAGAAGCAAAAGTGACGTAAATGCAGTGCGACTTAAGTTGGTTGCAGTCAATTTGTAGTTCAGTAACAATGTAGCAAGGCATCTTAATCAAATGAGCAAACAGGTCAGTGACAACTGCCATTTGTGTCAGAAAAATCTAAGTGAATATGCTTTCTTGTCATGTAGAGTACTTGTTTTTGGAAAGAGAACAAATGCTAACAATCTGCTTGAAAAATTTGCACGGTTAGTTCTGCCATTGATTCCGTCTGACAGCAAGTTGATGCGTATGCGCAATGTTTGTTTTGGCGTTCACTCTCGCTTTGAACCAGTGTTTTTGTTGGACAATCAATAGCAGGATACCAAAAAAGTGCAATCCAGTCTACTACAGCATCTTTTTGTCAAAACTATAAGGAAAAAAGGCAAGAATTAACATCATCTAAAAAAGGGATGCTCAACTCTGGTTCTGAAGGGCCCTTATCCAGTCTGTTTTATTCAAAAGAAATTGCTAATTGGCCAGTCCAGATTGGACTGCAGTGGAAATTAAATTTAAAGTGCAGAAAAGCATACTGCTTTGCCATAATGAAAGTCAGGTTGACTTACCAGGCTCAGACACCAGCTACAACTACAGTCACTACATTACAACATACCACATGGAGATACACTGGTGAGCCATGTATACCACTACACTATGAATGGTGACCAGTCCAATCCCAGACTCCTCTCACAAAAAAAACAGTCGGGCTGTATGCTGTGAAATGCCCATATACTGTAGGTGAGTCCTATCATTGACTGGCAATAGAGTTCCCCACATCCTCCCCAAAATTGATTAGCTCCAGATAACCTGTGTACAAATGGGGACAGGCATGACAGAAATGGTTGTTAAAATGGCTTGTAAGAAATTACAAATCCACTCACCTAGCGAATACATCCACAATACTGTTGCAATGTACTGAAAACTCCATATAAATGTACATTTGTTGATGTGGTTCACCACCTTTACTCAAGGCAAAGCTGTGCACGCTCTTGAATTTCATTTAGGTAGACAACTGTAAATGGCTTCAAAGACCCAACATTCATTCAGGGCTATGAATACTTCAGTTAAACACAGGGGTCATGCAACCCAGTTTAAAAAAAGAAAGAAACAACATACAGTACATATTAGAATACGGTAAAATAGGTGAACATGGAGACACTTCCCCAAAATCAGTCCGTTGTGTATGCTGGTGACTCATTTTGAGCTAAGAGGTATACCCACAGAGTGAGTTGACCCACAACGCATTAGGAAATGTGTTTTTTCCCCCCGGGCTCAGCCATATCGCTCTTTCTAGCGATGCCTGTCCGACTCAGTCATTCTCAAGCAGGCGGGCCAATCTCCCTTTGTAAATAGAGCTATGTCTTATAATTCCCCCCTCTCCCTTGGACGACCGTATCAATAATGCAGAGGTAGCGCATCTGTCCCCAGCCATGAGATTATTTCTCCGATTTGGCCTGACAGTTATGGTAATAGTTTGCCAAACAATCTAGTCGGGCAACAATGAGCACAGATTACAGCTGTTTTCAGATTAAAAAGAGAGTGCAGAAAGAGGCATGATTGATTGTTGGCTCAGAGACAGAGTCATGTGGTTCACTCCCACCTACGACTGCCACCACCACAACCCCCAATTGCTCGGTTTTGCCTCTCTAATCTGGTAATGGAAACATTCCTTCATTCTCTCCAAGTTCTTGGGGGATTTTATTATATTTAAGTACATTAAAGTGTTCATGCTTCTACAAGTTCCTGACAGAACCAGGTGGCAAAAGTACTCCTACTCTGTACTTATTTGAAGTACAGATGGTATCGGTTGTACCTGATGTCCCAAGAATGCAAAATACACCAAACTCCTTACATAGAAGCTCTAGCTCAAATGAATATACCTTACTGTATCTTAAAGAAAACCCAGAGTATCGTCCATGTCTAAAAAAAATAACACGGTTCTAGCTCATGCAAAAAACACTGCTGACCTATCTGCTTGACTGCGCTGCAAGGCTGAGCCCAGTCTTGATCTTCATGTTGATTCCAATCTGAATGTTGAATCACGGTGCCACAATTAAGAAAGAAAGCCACCAAAATTACACACTGTGTTGGATAGCTTTCCATTAAAAATAGTGAACTGCCAATATTTGGAAGAATGGAGGACTGCCTTAACGTAGCGAAATACCAAAACCAAAAAGGTGAAAAATCAAAAAGGGAAATTACAGGGCGGTCAAAGAGCTGTTTGACTGACAGTAAATGGCCTTTTTAACCCAAAACCCCCCACTCCCATCACCTCCTCCGCCATTTAGGGATGGCATTAGAGACTGCAGACTGACATACATTTTTTATAGCTTCATAAAGTCGTCCAATGACCAGGTCAGCCTTCTCATAACTAGAGCAGAACGTTTGAAAAAAGCCATTCATCACCATGAAAAGGCCTGCCTGTCCGAACGCCGTCAGACACGCTCACCAGTCGTGGCGCACAAATGCTAACATACTCATGCTGCCACTAATGTCAGATGACCTTCTCACATCTATTAGCGAGCCTATGTGATGTGGGGGCGGACATAAGAAGACCCTGTGCGTTCCCTCCATGATTTTGATGACAAGAAGAGAAAATAGCAAAGTGTGATTGTTAGCGAAGATTATCATATTTTCTATATAAATATATCATATATATTAGGCTTTGACAACTGTAGCATTAATGTTTTCGAAGTGCCCCTTTAAGGGAGATGGCCTGGTGGTTTGTGTAATATTCGAGTAATAAGACATCAAAGGTGTCCCCTTTGATTTGGTGAGCCAGAAAGACCACCAGTGTCGAATTGGAACGCAACTCACTGACAAACCATCAGACCCGTGCAGCTCCATTAGTGGGCAATTAAGGACAGCTGGTGGTTTGTCAGTCTGGTAATGGCCACAAGAGGAGAAGCAGAATAGAAACACCAGCAGACATGCCATGATATAAACAACAAAATAGGAAATTATCTCTGAAACACTACGTACAGAAACTATGCAAATATGTAAAATGCACTCAAATTAATCATGGAAAAAGGTCATCATTTTGGGAATCTTGAAACTGCCATGAATGTATTTTCTATGGGACGTTGGTAACTGTGTTTAAAAGGGAGCCAAGACCACATTGGTACAGGTTCCTGCATAAATATAAACCTGCTGGCCTATGGAGGGAGGGTCATGCAGTAATCTTGCGGGGGAGACTTTTTGCACCGGTGAATCGTAATATAACATAATCAAATTTAAATGAACTTGGATTACGATGCAGACACACTCAAAAATAAATTTAATCTAACTTTACACTAAACTTAATTCAAATTTTGTTTTACACTTTTATGCCTTTCTTCTCCTGGCTCTGTTTGCCCCACTTCCCTCCACTTTCACTATCGATGGGCTGCTTGCTTTTGTATTCCCTTCAAAATATTCTGAAAATGATGCACACAAATGTCCTCACAATAGGATAACGCATGACCACTTGCCAACGAGAAGTAATATATACTCCTCGTACTAGCGATCGCTACGACATTCGTGCGGAGTGACAGGGAAAAAACACTGAAAAAAATGCAACGCTCCGCCCAGTGCTCGTAGATATCTGTTATACATGAAAGAGATGCGGCAAAAAAGACAGTGCACTAAAATCATAAACAGCCTCATGTCTTGGCCACATGGCTTTCTTGTATCTTGAAATTTGTCTCGTATCTCGAGACAATTATTTGCTCGAAATTTTACTCGTATCTCAAGATAATTATTTGCTCGAAATTTTACTCGTATCTCGAATTGCTCGTATGTCGGGGTGCTCGTATGTCGAGGTACCACTGTACATAACATAACTTTTTTTTTACGTTGACAATATTATGATAGCATTTAAATTGAATGAAAGGTGAAAAAGTAAAATGTTCATGATATATCCTCATCTAAGTTAAACTACTTTTCCCTCTTGAAGGCTAAGCTGAGCGAGAATAGAAGACGACAGGAAAAAAAGAAGAAAAGGGGAGGGTGGGGGATCAGAAGGCAAGCTAGTTTAATAAATTATTGAAGAGGGAAAAAAGCCAGCCAAGGGGAACAAATAGTGTTTCTCCTGGAAACCCCCCTTCTTTGACCCTAGCACCCCTGCCTACCTGCAGGCCCCCACCCCAGCATTGGTGAAATTCTTATTTGATGGCATTTTAATATTCTGCCTTGATGACTTTTTAGCAACATTTACTTTCGCGAGTCTGAAGCGTGTCCCCCTGGAGGAAATGAAACATGTCAAAACCCATTACAAAAAAATCAAAATTTAAATACCTCAGCTGTGTTAACGGTAATACTACACACAACACCGCCCCCCAGGCCTGAAGCTGAACCTCCCACCCAAGCGCTCCTAGGCTCACAAACACTCATCTGCTTGCCGCCTTGTAATGAGTCTGTTTGATGGCCCAGCGATTTGTGGGTCAGCGAGCATACGTTACAGATCCAATTTAACCCCTGATTGCTTGTACTCTGGAGGAGCTCGGAAAACGTGTGTTATTGAAATTTAATACCACATCATCTCTTCTGCCTCCCGTGCACTGACGAAGCTATGCTTTATATGACTCCTGTGCAAACGGGGGTGGGGACAAACAAGCGAGGGGGGGAACAAGAGGTGTTTTTTTTCCCCGCATGAGACTCGTGGTGGTCTGCAGGTCTTGCTAAACACATATCCAATTAGGAGCCCCTGAGGGCAACATGGAGAGCAGCCACATACTTGACTACAGTGCCCGGTAGCTTGTGACGTATTAATTCATAATGTCTATTAAAGCACTTTGAAATCTATTTTTGACCCATCGTGTGTAATGTATTTTACTGGTGTATACTTTTTTTCAAATACTGTATTTTCTGGACAATAATTAACACATTTTTCATAGTTTGGCTGGGCCCGTTCCTTATACTCAAGTGTGACTTATATAGTATAGATGTAGTATCTATATATTTTGTCAAATGAATAATGACGTGTCTTTGCCAAGATTAAGAAAGGAAACAACTAAATTTTTGGGGACCATAGAATGCTCAAACATCAGCATGAGTGGTTAACGGGGTTAATGAAGCAAACAGTCATCTAAATTGGGATCTGCTGAAAAGCGGCAAGATTTCATTAATAGTCGCAGAAACTCAGATACAGTAATTCTATTCCAGAAAAAGCTAACTCAAATGCTGGTGCGAAGGCTAATTGAAAGTTCAATTGAGCAGCATGCAGGCTGGCGTGGCCCAGATTTATGCTAATGCACCCCCTCCAACCCCCACTCACACACATACGCTTACTCTACATATCTATATTAAACTTAATAGTCTGTTACATTGTGCCTTAACCCCAGCTCTCATACATGATTACCTTCTGATTTCCTTGCAAAATGGCACATAAACACGGGGCAAGGTTTTATCAGCGTGTCACTGAGTTTGTTTCCGGTGGCGGCCCCCGCATCTCAACCCCCCGTCTCCTCCCAAGTGCTGGGTTAAAGTGTCGTACCGACTGTTGATTTATTTGCTCCATGTTTGCTAAAGAATTTTACAAACATTTGGCCCTGCTACCTCTACTAAATCACAATTAGCAGTCTTATAGCGCACATGAGAAAAATTATTTTTACACAGTGTTCCCACGCTATGTTTCATCTTTCTCACTGAATATATATTGCAGATCGTTCTCATGTAGTTTTGGAGAACACTGAGCCCTCACTATTTGGTGACCGGTATTGCGCACCAGTATTATCACATTTAAAGTCATCATATTTTATTAGTTGGTGCTTTGGTATGCAAGTGCAGCCACATCATGACAGGCAGCATTGAGGTATACTGGAAGAGATGTAACAAAATAGGGGACAAATGTACGTAGAAGCACAAAAACGTGCCAAATTAAAGCCAGTATTAATACTAATATTGTAAAAATACAACTTAGTATTATAAAATCACATTCTATAACACTTTGTATAACACTGCTGTCATAATACTGCTTTCAAATACTCAAGTACCATATTTTGTGTGTATACATCTCTAATGCAATATGTTTGCATTTAATTTTTATACACCTCCAAAACAGATTAAAATTACCAATATGTTTAGTCTGTAAACCTCATTAGTACCAAGTTTCTATAACTTTCAAGTAGTACAATGCAGTGCATGCAGCACTAACCTGATTCCACTATGAAGCTTAAAATATTCATATTGAGATTTGTTTGACAATAGTTAAGGTATATTTTCTGTCATACAGTAAGCCATACTAATAATTACAATCCTGAAAATTTGCATTTTTACAAATAATAAATACTTAAGGTCCCACGAGCTGAACCCTGAAAAGCAGAAAAAAAGAAAGGAATACATATACACCAATGCAGACCTTCCTTTTATCCTTTACTTCAACCTCTTAAACACACATTTGCCATTCCGCTGTGCTCTTGGTTTACAAATTGCTGCATTGGAATAGCTATCTAGGTAGAAGGAAAATAAAGCTTTGGAGGGGGGAAAAAGCCCACTCGGGACACTTATGTTCCACGTGCAATAATATGAGCAGCAAAGCCTGTCACTGGCTAACAGGCAGCGCATTGTTTCCGTTTGTCCAACCTCAACGCTGTCAATAAGCTCCCTATCCATGCTCCACAAGCTTTCTATCTTTTCAATCTACTTGGATGACTTCCAAAAACGATAGCTGGGAGAAGGGGGGAAAAACAATAAAATGCCCTGGATGTAAGCCCTCAATAGGCAAGTGTAAGTCCCTCTTTAAATGTAATATCAGGGCCTCTTTAGCATGCCAATGAGGCTACACGGAGAACAGTGGTCCCAGCGGACGCCTGTCAGGAAGAAGGGCAAGTCCTTTCTTAACATAAAAAGGCCAAAGTGAAGAAAGAATGACATTGGTAAAAGACATTAGTCAAACTGGACTCGCAAGAGCAGACGCAGGATCGATTTACACAACATGCTACAAGTGGTTCACTATTTTTTATTTCTCTTTAAAATGAACTATCGGAGGTAATGCGTAATTGCTCAGAGTCAAGTTATCAAATGTCAAATTTGTGCCTAAGGGTAGTGTAAACATAGGGAGTCACTGTATTGTACACTGGTTGGTGACAAATACACAACCAACCAAATAAGTGCATTTAAAAATAAATAAATTTTGTTTAAATGTTTAAAAAATTGCACAATACAAGTGGAGTGGATATCATTAGACCAAAAAATATCAGATTGCAGTCAGGGAAGTTATGTGAATGTTTAACAAAATACTATTTGACATTTAATACTTCTCATTTAGGCATTAGGTATTATTGTTATTTTCAATTTATTGTGTTTTTTATGTGTACTTTCAATGTAAACAAAGGCAGTGGCATATTATACCAACTATGTAAATGTGGTCATAGAGAACCACAGAGTAAGCCTCTTTCGGATCGGGTCGACCTCCCAAACACACTAGCAACTATTCTCCTAAAAAATAAAAAGATTAAAATAGCCTCGATCTCACATTTGGGCATGCTGTTGTTTGGAATTTAAGAGTAACCCAATTAAATGGTAATCATGAGAATGTAGACTTTTGCTCAAGTGCACCATTTTTACAAGCTTTCCATAAATTATATTTTCCACTACATTTGCTTTTGATGGACAATTAATTTTTGGCTTTACCCCTTGCTAATTACTTTTTCTTTTGAGGGCTGCAGAATGTAAATATTTGTGTATGCGTGCTTGTGCGGTCATTATGGGGCCTTTTATTGTTTATACAGTTAGACTATTGGGACGCACACTGTGTTCACATCATTAAAATCCTTATTAGATTCTAGGATCTAGGGCAAGAACCAGGATTTAAAAACATGGTACTTATCAACTAGATTTTTCCCCACTTTGCATGATCCATAAATAATAATTGTCACATTTTTTTTGTCGCAATATAACAACTACCACCTTGCAATGTTAAAGTAAGTGATGACTAAATATAATCTTGGAAAAAAACTGCAGTTGTGATAAATTCCATTAGGTCCAGTGTGACACAAATTAATGTTTTTGTAAATAGATTGAACCACCATATCATTGTCATACTGGACTTGCAAATCCCTATCCCCCCAAAAACTGCTGATATTTGAAAATAATAATACAGTGGTACCTCGACATACGATCTTAATCCGTTCCGGGACTGAGCTCGTATGACAAGTTTCTCGTAACTCGAGGTAACGTTTCCCATTGAAATGAATGGGAAACAAATTAATTCGTTCCAACTCTCTGAAAAAAACACCAAAAACAGGATATTGGATTGAAAAAAATGTTTTATTTCTTATAATTCGCCATATATTGACAAAGTAATAAATAACGAGTGGTTTAATAGAAATAAAGTGTTTAATCTAACTAAAATTGGGCGGATTTCGCCGAGGGGAGAGAGAGACGCACAAAAGGGGCGGGGGGTTCGGTTTGTTTTCAACATGACGCACTCGTAAACAGAACAAACACTCCACCCTCACGTTCGCTATCCATGGGCTGTTTGCTGTCGTACTATTCCCTTCAAAATATTCCGAAAATGATGCACACAAATGTCCTCACAATCGGAGAACGCACGACCACTTGCCAACGAGCAGCAAGCAGTCTTATCAGCGATCGCCCCGCTGCTCATCTTCTTCTTCTTTTTCACCTCAGGCGCCTGAGGATTACCCTCAGCAGCGCTAGGGCTGCCACTGGAACACGGATAAGTTCATCCAGGGAGTTGCCCAAGCCGCGATGGTAGCGTTCGGTCATTAAGGCCGGACAGCGGAGCCATAAGTGTTCAGACGACTCTGTTTCCTCGTCGCACAGGCGGCAGCGATCCGAGTCGGATTTCTCATGGGAGCTTACAGGGGCGCTGGCTAGCGGCTCCTTTTAGCTTGTAGCATCTGTGTTCGCATCCCCGGGGATGCTGTTGCGAGCACGAGTATACTTCATTACCCAGAAAGCCCTCTTTTCCCCGCGCATGGGCGTTGTGCGTTTCCTGGTCTGAATAGCTCATCCGGTGCTCGTAAATATTGTTATACGTACACGAAAGATATGCAAAAAAAAATGCCATGGCCACCTGGCTTGGTCGCATAACGAAATTTTGACCGCATCACGGGCGAATTATTCGATCGAAATTTCCCCCGTAAGACGAGCATTCCGTATGACGAACGGTCGTATGACGAGGTACCACTGTAATAGGATGTAAAAAAAAATGTGTTGTAATTCTTGATCTTTGGGGTAAGTTGAACTAAGCATGCTACATCTTGGGACACCTGAGAACGTCTAGAATTTGATAAACATGCATGCCTCTTTTAAAAGGGCCTTCCAATTTTGAAAGCTACAGTATACTAAAGTTATTAGACATCGCCCCAGCGGAAAAGGAATAATAACGTTAATACAAGCACTAACATCCTGTCTAAATTAAATGACGTGAGAAAATGCTGGACAGGAGATTGCAGTGTCCTTGACAAATCCCCCTGACACAAGCATTGCCTGAATTAACTGGGAAATTATAAATAGAAATGACACCTCTGGATTATCATTTTATAATTGGTTTTGAATAGCTGAGCCCGTCTCCTCTGCGGCCCACTATTCACTTGATTCTGCTTACATTTGATAAGAGTGTTAAACAGTGTGTACACCGCACCCCACCATGGTAGAAAGGAGAATTCAGGTGGGAGAAGTACTAGTCTCTTTTAATCACAACATTGGTAGGTTCCAGTAGGCTGAAGCGAGATATTAAGTGTTTAACAGATATGTTCAGAGCGCTATCCATTTTTCAGACAGAATTCCACTGTAAAGAGTTCCTGGACGGGTTTGGGAGAGACACTCAAAATGAATGTTTTCTTTTCTGTATCTAATGTAATTTGAAACTGGGATTAAAAAAGTGAAAACTTTCCGAATCAATTTCATTTCAATACGTCAATGATTATCTTACGTAACTCCGAAATTTGAGAAATAGCACAAACAAGGACACTTAGCTTGCAAGCAACCACAATCGATGAAAGACAACGAATACATAACTTAGTTACATCACTCCTCAAAATAGCTGAATCAAGCATTAAATGATTAAATTATGTCAAAAAGTTTTTCTACATGTGCCCTGCAAGATGGAGACCATTCTTCAACATCAGCTGGGATAGGCTATAGCTCAATGTAACCGGACGTTTCGTCAAAAGACGTTTGGTCGACCAGACGTTTGGTCGACCGGACGTTTGGTAGAAAAGACGTTTGGTAGAATGGACGTTTGGTAGAAAAGACGTTTGGTAGAACAAACGTTTGGTCGCCGGGTTCGCTCGAGTTTACTGTTGATATTTTGATATTAGATATTTAGATATTAAACTCACTCTCTATCATGATTATAATTTTGAGAGCTGGTTTCAACAGTAACAACCCGTTCCACCAAACGTCCGTTCCACCAAACGTCCGTTCCACCAAACGTCCGTTCCACCGAACGTCCGTTCCACCGAACGTCCGTTCCACCGAACGTCCGTTCCACCGAACGTCCGTTCCACCGAACGTCCGTTCCACCGAACGTCCGTTCCACCGAACGTCCGTTCCACCGAACGTCCGTTCCACCGAACGTCCGTTCCACCGAACGTCCGTTCCACCGAACGTCCGTTCCACCGAACGTCCGTTCCACCGAACGTCCGTTCCACCGAACGTCCGTTCCACCGAACGTCCGTTCCACCGAACGTCCGTTCCACCGAACGTCCGTTCCACCGAACGTCCGTTCCACCGAACGTCCGTTCCACCGAACGTCCGTTCCACCGAACGTCCGTTCCACCGAACGTCCGTTCCACCGAACGTCCGTTCCACCAAACGTCCGTTCCACCAAACGTCCGTTCCACCAAACGTCCGTTCCACCAAACGTCCGTTCCACCAAACGTCCGTTCCACCAAACGTCCGTTCCACCAAACGTCCGTTCCACCAAACGTCCGTTCCACCAAACGTCCGTTCCACCAAACGTCCGTTCCACCAAACGTCCGTTCCACCAAACGTCCGTTCCACCAAACGTCCGTTCCACCAAACGTCCGTTCCACCAAACGTCCGTTCCACCAAACGTCCGTTCCACCAAACGTCCGTTCCACCAAACGTCCGTTCCACCAAACGTCCGTTCCACCAAACGTCCGTTCCACCAAACGTCCGTTCCACCAAACGTCCGTTCCACCAAACGTCCGTTCCACCAAACGTCCGTTCCACCAAACGTCCGTTCCACCAAACGTCCGTTCCACCAAACGTCTTTCGACGAAACGTCCGAGTACCTTAGCTCAACTATGACCCTAATGAAAGGATATGTCGTATAAAAAAATGGATGGATGAATTATTTTCCAGATTGTTGTTGTGGTCAACTTAACCATATCCTAAATGCTGTGTCCATTGACTCAGATGTCCAAAGTATGAACAAAAAAAATGTATCTCTTATGTGTTACTTTAAAAGCAATCCATTCCATTTTCTATGATCTGATTAACAATTAAAAGGGAGAGCACAAATGATACACCAATTCCGGTTGACCCCTGCGTGTGAAGATGAGGGAGCAGCGCCGTTATCTAGTGATCCCAGAACTTCCCGTGGCGCTCCGGAGCGGGTTTGTATCACGTAGCGCACCCTGCACGGGGAGTGTGCGGCCCACTGACAGGAAAGCTCCATTAGCCGGCCACAAAGAGGCCAATAGAGAGGAGCGCTTCCTCAGCCAAAGGAGGTTTGTCCAGAGAACGCTCCCATTTCGCTTTTCCTGACAGCGGATAGTGACACGTGCGCACGAACACCCAAGAGGTGTCAGAAATACTCTCATTCCGTACTTACGTGGAAGTAGGTAACAGATATTATACAGAAAAAAAAATACCTCCTTTGATATGTACTTAAATATTAAACAAAAATTGAAAAGTTTTCACTTATTTTTATTTCTATACTCAGTTCAACATTTGTCAGCAGTATGGGGATCAGGTGGTCAACACGGGAAAAGAAATACGTAAACTAATAGAACTTGGCTGTCATTAACACACGCAAACAGACTATAGTTTGGTTTCCCTAAACCCACATTCCGAAAGGATGCCTTGCAAATAACTGCAGCTTGGTCCTCCCCTTTTCTTTCTTTGATAGTCACGCTGACCGCCACCTTTGTTCCATTGTGAAACATAAGTCGTAAACGTAAGTTTCTTCAGACTATTTTTTTTTAAATAATGCCTGGCAGGCTTCCAGAGCCAGAGATGAGTATGTTTGGACTGGCCCCAGCCCTGCGCGTGCTGCCTCAGCTCAAGACAATGGGACTTGAACATGGAAGTGGGCCTGGGCCAGATGAGGAAAAGGAGATAGCGAGGGCGGGATGAGGGGTGGAGGTGCGTCGAGCGCAGACTGGTAAGCCGTTATGGGACCCTGTGGCGGAAGGGCATTGTTCAGCAGAGGAAAAGCACAACAACAATAAAAAAAACAACTCTTCCTGAATCTTTTTATATGATTATGTGGGGAACAATTGAGTGGGTGGGATCCGCTGCTTTGAGGATACTGCAAAGAGGGGCCGTTGAGCCATGTGTGTGTGTGTGTGTTTTCCTTGGAGACCTGGAATAATCCCTTCACACCTAAGCTCGGAACATCAGCAGGAAAATGAAACAATGCGAGTTGTGGCTGAGCACGAGGCATATTGATCAAGAACAGTGTGTCCATTGAGAAAGATTACAATGGCCTTTGGCCCATGACACATTAAGCAATGAACCAAGGTTTAATGAGGAGAAAAGTGAATCCAAATATATTGAGCAAAGTACATGATGCAGAGTCAAAGTAGATCCACAGACATCCATGTCATCGGAACCAAAAAGTACAATTCAAGGTAGCTGGATGTTTTTTTTTCCCTTCAAAACGCAAGGTTGCATTCATTCATAAGTGTTCTCATGCTAGATGTCATGAAAGAATTGGCCACTGTAGTTTTATGCTGTTACATTCTGATTAATTTCCACAAAAGTTTAGGCAAAGTCTATTATTATGAATAAATAAACGTGACCCACTCTTCACTACCAAATAATGTCAAATTCATTTCCATTATACACAGGGTAGTTATGATCGTGACGATTGTGAAAAGCATCTAAATGTATTGTCTGTGGTGTTTTATTTTGACTTCATCATAGGCCCACCTGGGGAGATGTCAAATTAGTGTTAAGCAGCTGGAAAGAAAGCTAAATAAATGGTACAGTATGTGTGACGGTACCAGCATGTCTAGCTGGGTGTCAGAGTGCAAATATTGCTCGGCAGTAGATATTCACTTAAGCCTAAGGTCACGCACCTGGTATACCTTTGAATCCTGCTGTTTGCCGGAGTGCACAAAGCTCTCAGGGGGAACGATGCAGGCACAGATAAGAGCTGGGTGTGATGTTGTACTCTAACCTATTGTATTCATTTGCACTTCATGCAGTTTTTTCTGCTGCTCCTATCCATTAGTTTAAATTCAACATGCACATTAGGGTTCTTATTTGGGTATTTTTGTTAAAGCAGGCATAAAATGATAAAGGAAGTCTTAGTTGTTGTCATTTTTATTTGATTTTATTTCATGTAACAGACTTTTTAATGTATGAAAAGCATTGTATGAATAAAGGTTTATTGATTGACTGGCTAAGACGGGCTGTAAATGTGATGTTCGCTTTGAGACATTACTGACGAGACAGCCACAGGTCAACTAACGAGGGTGAAAGTCTGGCACAACTAACAAGATGTTCTGTCGAGATCAGGGGTGGGCAAACTGTTGCACAAAGGGCCGCAGTGGGTGCAGGTTTTCATTCCAACCCATAAAGAGGACACCTTAACACCAATCTGGCTTCCTACAAGTGCAATCAGTGAATTGCAGTCAAATGCTTCTTGTTTTCTGCAGAAATCTCATTGGTTAAAGTGTCTGTGCTGGATCGGTTGCACCAAAAAACCCCACCCACAGCGGCCCTTGAGGACCGGTTTGGCCACCCCTAGTCTAGATGTACATATGTACAGTAGGAAAGACTTACATTTCAAATGAATACAATCAGAGTCAGGGTCCTATTTTATAAGTCAGCGCATGTGCGTTCTAGTGTAAAAAAGTGGATTTTTGTGTCAGCCTAAAGCACGACACATGTATTTTATAAATTAGCAACATCCTCTGTCAAATATTAGAGGTTACAGAGACCAAGCACTGCACTGAACAGCATAAAAAAATTTTGGGGGGGGTTCTCAATAAAGATGTAACAATACTTTGGTATGACTTTTCCTTCTCCCCCTCGCTCTCAATTTCTCTCCTTCCTCTCCCGCCCTACAATTACATCGCCTTCTGGAAGTTGTGACCCGGGCCACGCGGCATGGCTGGGGGAAGTGGCAACTGTCTGTGCACGCCATTAATCAGGCCCACAGAGGACCCGCTTCCATCCAGATGGGGAGCTTCGGAACATCCAGAGGAAAATAAGCGAGCTAATTAATTCTTATTGTTGTGGACAGACGGAGATTAGAAAACTTGGACAGGGACGAGGGGAGGAAGTGGAGACACTAAGTCACCTTTAACAAAGCTGTTGCTTCACAATATGTCCGCACCCCCTGGGGTCCCCCGATAGAATCGTTTTCTGGGCGTATGGCCTGAGAACTGTACGAGTGAAATTATAGAGAGAAGTTAATGAACGATAAAGAGGACGGCGCATCAGTGGCCACAAGGGGACTCTTTGGCCAACCCTTTCCCCTTAAAATAATAGAGATAACAGGAACTCCAATAGGCACTTTGTGCTTAGCTCAGTCTCACATGTGAAAAGAATAAGGAATACAAAGTCTGACTTTGCCATCTGCTAAAGAGAATCAAACCAAATGAGGCTATTTTGCCCTTCAAATTGTAAGCATCTTGTTTAAAAAGCATAATCTGATCTAATTCAAAACTTCAGCATGAATTATAGGTGAGCAGACATTTTGCAAAGAACTAAATTATCAGAATCTGATTGTATGAAGAAATTGGCTTTGCGAAAGTCATCTTTAGTGAAACGGACTTTTGGTGATGGAAAATGCCATACATTTAATGAATTCATTTATCTTCTGAAGCACTTATCCTCACCAGGGTCGCGCTAGAGCCTATCCCGGCCAGCTACGGGCCACTTTTTCAAACAGTATAAAATGGTGTATCGATGTTTTATGAACATGTCTCTGTCTTGCCATCATCAAAATAACAACAGTACTTATAACTCACTATTTTAATCTTGGCTGCAAAACCAGTTGGCGGTATGAAAGTGCACTTACTATGTGAGGAAAGAAGGTTCTCACTTGAGGTACGTATGAGTGAGTTGCTGTTTGCTGGCACTTGAGTGATTGAAGGGAAAAAAAATGGAGCAACTACTTGTTAAGTTTGAAGGTGATATTTCTTAAATATGACCAGATAAATGAACACTTCTTAAAATAAAATCCCTCTCTAATGTAATGACAAAGCCTGTTAGGTAAGACTGGTGTGAAATAGCACGTCCTAGCTGGGACAGCAACACTTCTTGGTCTTGGGTCTTGTGCAGACATTGTCCCTCATGAACTTGCGAGCGAGCTCCTTAGCCCTCAGTGCAAACGTGTGAAACCATCTATTATTTGGTTCTGTCCGGAGGGGAGATGAAAGGTCTCCAACATCATTATTTTCCCTTCAAAGCGACTTTAGCAGCACAGCCTAATTTGCCAGCCATAATTACAGGTCATGCTCCCCTTTTTGTAATTTATAAAAACCTTTTGTTCATATTAATAATGAATGGGCTTTAGCAAATCATGCCACTATAATATTTGGATATTATGATTATGCTAATGCTTTAGGGACCTTAAAAGCCTTATCGGGGCCAGGTCCGATGCTCTATTAAGCAGAAGTTGGACGCAAATTGCTTATGTTAATGGCCCAGTTGTACCCAGACAGCATGAGGAGGCTGCAATTAATTTCTCGCAGGCACTGGATGGACAGGACCATTTATTTCCCTTCTAGAGGATGCTGGTGCCCCCCACCACCACTACCACCGTCAACCCACTCTGCTACAAACACCTCATTCTCCATATTTCAAGTCTCCTGCATGCTAGAACAGGAACGCCTTGGGAAACAAGAGGCAAAGTGATAGGGCACCCCTGACTTCTAGGAGCTACCTTGTGACCTAATTGAACAGGAAAGAGAGCCAAAGAGAAGGCGGGAAGCGTCACAGAGACACAACAGGCAGAATCTTTATTCATCTCGCTGACAAGTGTTTTCACAAGCCAAACCTGTTTTATTAATTATGTTTGACATCTCTCTAATTACTTCCATTTTCGTCTCGTCTGCGCCGAGCAGATGATTAGACCGCATGTGAATTTGCTGCAGTAAGGGAAGGAGAAAGCGGCTTCGTAGAATCAAATTATCTATGAAAACTCCATATAATGTGTCTTTAAAGGCACCATCACGAGAGAAAGTACATCAGTGACTTTGATAAGTCTGAACGCATGACACCAGAGTTGTGAGGCTGACGCGCAAACCACTCATCCACCGGGCCAATATATGGGAGCCAAAATCAGCCACTTCTATAAAAAGGGACTTTGCAAGGAGGGAAGTCATAATTCCAGGTGAAACAGAGCAGAGAAAATACCCCAACAGGCAGTTAAAAAGTAATAATTCATGGCAGCGACACATGTGGAACTGTGTCAGGGTAGAAAGTAATTAACAAGGACTGGTGATAGTGAGGGTCAGAACAGAGTAGGACAGAACAAGTCAGCAAGGCGAAGGTTTCCTCTGAAGTCTTTGATCAAGCCAGCGTCATCAATCATGATGAGAATAATGCTGTGTAAAAAATAAACTATTTCACATAGTGGTTTTACTGCAAGGGGTGAATTAAAGGGTTAGGTTGTATTAATTTGATGGATTTTTTTTAATAACAGACTGAAGGCTTTTGGTTGTCTGCTTTAAGATGGCCATTGATGGACCAGACAATGAGGGCTTGGGCTACAAGGAGTGTAAGAGGAAGTTCTACAGAAAGAAAAAAATATTTGCTTCAGAAGGTTTGAGAACCACTCCTCAGGTGTATTAACATGAAAACTAATGTCTGTCGAATCTAAGTCATTTAACATAATAGCAAATGACGCTTATGACTTCTTCAAAAGACATACCTTAATTCTGTTTCAATTCACAGCCAAGCCTCAAGGCACATATTATTCAAATGATAAAATAAAGAAGTATACATCAAAAAGTGTCAGACTTCACTTGGTCATGCATTTTATATCCAGACTTTACGTGACTGCTGCCATCCGCCTTATTGCAATCACATACCTTAAATAACCAGGCGATTGATGGATTGATTATGTCTGTATTTCCACATTTGATACAGTTAAATTTTAATGACCTTTTCAGCACTCTCACTTTTCACTTATATTTTGATAATACACTTTATGCAAATTGTGAAATTCTATAAATTTTAGATCTGTCTCTATTTATCCCACAGAGATGTTCATTGTGGAATGCAATTACTGTCCAGTGATAGCATCCGAGTCACACATACACACCTATATATAGATATACACACACCCAAAGCAAAAGCACAAACAAAGAAACAACCACATATACAGGTAAATGTGAGGTAAAGGTGCACTTGTTACTCACACCAAATTATATACACTGTATTGCATTAATTGTCATTAGCATTAACATGCTGATTTGATTTAATGCAAGTATTGTGTTAGCTTCAAGGGGCTAAGTAAACACTAAAATATTCTCTTTTGTTTGTCCTCATTCTTCCTCGCGTTTGCTCGGTAACGGCCGCTGATAAGTCAGAAGACATCAACTTGACTCTATTAATTACCACCTGATCCTTTCTTCCTGGATAATTAGCTGCCCATTAGTTCTAATCAAGTAGTTGCTTAATTATGGTGGTAATTAGTCTAATGGTGTAGCAAATTGAAGCTTTATCACTTTCAGATACTTAATGTGCTTGGCAGAGTACATCAAAAGTGTCAAAGCTCGGATATATTTATATGCCAATCCAAACAATGTATTATCTTATTTTTATCGCTTTTCTTTTTTTCTCCACATAACTTCATTTGACTTGAAGCACTGCTAATTTCAGTTGGAGTTTTTAAATTTTCTTGCAATCACTGAAATGCAATTACTGCTATTTAAAACATATTTTTTAAAAATACAGTAGTGCGCAGTGATGACACAACACATCAGCCTCCTTTTTTGTGGTGAATGTTTAAATGATCATCAACTTTGTTCTCTGGTTAAAACGTATGGTAGAAAAATTACTTATCAAATATGAAAGGGACTTTTATTTGCTTAAGTTTCCTTACGAAAATTTTAAAAAGTTTGTTTTACGCACTTATGTAATACTATACGCATAAAAACGTATATCACAAATATCATTTAAAATGATAAACTGTATTCCCTGGACTATAAGTTGCACTTTGTTTCATAGTTTGGCTGGGCTATTTAAGTGATACTTTAACATGTGTTTCTTCTTGGTTTCTGAACTTTTTAAAAATGCCCTCCCAAAAATGTGACATACGCCAACGCAACCTACATTGTTTTTTTCCTCTTCATTGTGTATTCTTTGGCAGGTGAAATTTATAGTCCGAAAAACACGGTAATCGAGCAACTCGGCTAAAACAAATCTATTCACATTAGCATTTATGGGTTTCCCAATGTCCATTGCATGACACAATGGAGACATCACTTGCCAAATGGGTTCTTTAGTGCGGTTAGGGCGAGCTTGTCTGAGAGCAATGCTCCAACATGATGACTCAAGGGGAGCACAGAGGCAAGGTGAATGGCTTGTCTTCAAACTGCAATAAATTGGGGCCAGCTTGTCTGTCATCGCCTTCCAATTAGCTGCAGTTTATTGAGTCTGCCAGAAACGGAGGTTGCTGGCAGGTGAAGAGGGTCCAGCCTGGAAGGTGCCAGCACTGCTAAAGCACAATTAGACGTCCACTACTGTGCCCCCTTTGACACCATTACTGAATAGGCCAGACAAAACATGATAGCGGCCATATGTAAACATACTATGAACTAAGGGAAGGAATGGATTCATAATTTGCCAATTCATACATAGCGTATATGACAAAAGTACCTTAAGGGTGGGGGTAAAAGCCACATATTTTTATGTAGACTGTAAACATTTATGTTTGAGAAAGTATTCCGGCAGTATTCCACCTGGAAGCTCAATACTCTTGTATATCAAGCCATTGAAGTGAATTGGAACCGAAACTTCATGGGCATTTATTTATTCTGGGACTGAACTCAATTCAAATTCATACCTTAAAATTGCAAATTGGACTGGGTGGCGATACTGGCATTTTTTGCAGTCGTATCGTGGTAACATAAGTCATTGTTTGCAATACAAGGCAACTAAAATGACTTTATAAAACATATAAAGATAAAATATGAAATCGCCTGATAGTGTAGTGGTTCACTCGCCTGACTCCGGTGCGGGAAGGCGCGAGCGCAAATCCCGCTTGTGGCGGTATGATTGTGAGTGTGAATGGCCGTCTGTCTCTGTTTGCCCTATGGCTCACTGGCCACCAGTCTGGGGTGTGGTCTGCCTTTCGCCTGAAGTGAGCTGGGATAGGCTAGGCAACCCCTGCAACCCTTACAAGGATGCGCGGTACAGAAGATGAATGAATAGATGACTAATATATGAATGGGAACAGGTGGATACATATAATTAATAGCTCCTTCACCCTTTTAGTGAGAGACCTTATCTGCCTGTTACTACCTGACTGGCACAAAAAAGATAATAATTTTGTTTCAAATCAATTAAGTGAAGTTGTATAATTTTCGGCAAAACACCTTAGGTTGGGAATAGCTACTACGTTTGGCAAATAGATTCTAGGGGCCCAGATTCTTCGGATCCTCCACGCGTTGCAATAGTTGATCTCAAAATGTTACTAAAACAACCGTGATGTGGTTCCCCACTAGGTCTGGTCAAAAGGTTATTTGGGCAAAATCAATCAAGACGTACAAGTTATGCGCTCCCCGGAATGAAACTTTTATGAATCTTTTAAAACCTACACAAACCGTGCCTTGTTTTACTTTGACCCATTTTGTCAACACAGAGATGCCCTCATAGGGAGACCCGAGTAAAAAAGACACAAGTGTGCGGCGCTCTATGCTATCTGACAGCAGCTGAGTGTGAAAACTGACACACAGGACTTTTCAAATTGGGGCCCGGGGAGCTGAAGCATAAAATAACTTCAATCTCTTCGATTCTCCGAGGAATAGAGCGCGAGTGCGACCAACAACAACAGAACAACAGCAAGGCAGGAGGGGGGTGAAGGTAAGAGTTATTAGAGGATAAAACATGCCTCTCCATCTCTCTCCCTCTCTCCCAGGAAGCCCATGGATGATCAATGGATTTAGTCAGAGGGATATTCAAGCAGAAAATTGTTGCGTTTTTGCTTTTCTTTGACGTATTTCCAGAACACACAGCCAAGAAACCCCCCTCCCCGCCACCGTGTCCGCCAAGGTTGAAAATAACAGCACAAGAGTGGGCTCCACCAGTAATCCCACAAAAGGGGGGAGGAATCAGCAGTGGGGGAGGCTGCAAGTGTGGGAACCGAGTGTTAAAGGACGCAGGGCGGCCCGAGATTGAAAGTTTGCAGGTATAAAATTGAAGGCAGCCATCTGAACAGTCATAGTCAAACCAGGGCTATTTTTCAAAAAAAAGAGGGACCCCACGATAACCAATGGGGAAACCTCAAACAGCAAATAAAAAATGGGGGGAGGGCACTGGGGGCAAAGCTATGCATATGTGATACAATGATTTATTAGCCATTTCTTTTGAGCTGTGTTTGCTATGTGGGAGGAATCTTGAACTAATTGGCATTGTCAACAAAAATGCCCGAAAAATAACAGTACTCAAAATTTGACAAAAATTGCTCCACTCGTGTTGATGCTTAAACATCACTTGCAGTTTCGTTTAGATTTTTCCGCTAATCCAACCTTTTTTGGTTTCTCAATAATCTAGCGTGCAAAATAATTGCTTTGTTTTATTAATGTGGCTCATCATTTTAATTAGAATCACGTTAAAGTAAAAATCTGAGTAAAATAATTTATCGTGTTATTTTTGAAAAAGGACGCAAATAACAACACCAGAAAGAACATTCTCAGCCGAAAGTGAAACCAATTCAAGTTCACAGGCAGCCATACATAAGTATGCCGTAACGTTAAAGGAAACAATAGCATGACATGAAAAAAAACTTTGTGTGTGAAAGTAAACTGAGGGACCTGGGACCATGTTCCCAAAAGATTTGGTTGCACTTTGATACATAATTCTATCACCGTAGACAACAAGGACAAGTGGCAGGTGGGCAGATGGGGTATTTTGTTGATGCGAGATGCGCCTACGGCCACTAGCGTAACGCCAAGACATGGGGGGACACAAAGCGAAAGCGAGAGCTTGGAGGTCACCTGGTGGGATACCAAGGCACTCGACCAGCACCAAGTAAGAGAGGTTTTCCTGAGTTTCGCTTATTTGCAAGCATAATGAGACTTATTTTCTCTTGTGACAATACTCTTATTGAAAACTTGTAAAGTGCTCGTATCATGAGGGTCGTCCACTTCGTGCCTCTCCACATTTTTAGAGTGATCTCCAATGTTGCTCCATGAGCTAGCTATAAATTCTGTCCCGTTTGACCAACGGATTAAAAAAAGGTGGACCCGAACACAAGGGACAAAAGAGCCAAGGAAGGGAACAACTCAAATACTTTCTCACATTAATTATATAATTATGCATTTGTAATAAATAAATTTCTTGAAGTCCCCAGCAAATGTTTTTGATTTTCTTTAATATACTTGTTCACTGTTTTTTGTTATATTCATCTAAAATGTTCATTTTAAAAAGAAATATGGCTTTTGATTACCTTTGTGCTTGTAAGTAAAGTTAGCTCATCCCTGTCTATTAGTTTTGAACAATGAAGATGAAACCCCCAAGGACTCCCAAGGGGCTTGGTGCACTGTGCAGATGACGGCAAAGAGCATGTGACTTACTCACGGCGTTATGAATGGAAACAGCAGTGGGGGGCTGAGGCAGGCCTCATCGCTTCACCAATACATCGCTCCTAATTAAGATTCCACATTGTTGTTGTTGTTGTTTTTTATTTTAGGGCAGGGTAGTTAAGCCACTTTTTTAATGCTTTTGTAGATTAATTGCCAGCTAAATCAGCGCTTACAATGATACGCAGCAAGAGACTCCCAGGGACTCTAATTCTGCATTGTGTGATTTTTCAGACCCTCCGTGGGGAGTTACGTCTATACCATTTGTCAGTGGCCATCATCTATTTTGTTTAAGCTTAATCGCATAGTCATTAAAGTTCAGGTTTAAATGCATACTTGCGAAACACAGTTTCAATTTGTTCTTTTCAGATAAACTTGGTGCCACTAAACATTGGGTTTAAGAAAAGTTTATATTTAGTACTTGTTAAATGTAAATAAAAAGTGACTTAAATAGCTTAATCTTAGAATCTATAAATACAAAAAAATCAATCCATCAATTATATAAGTGAAAAATAAGATCAATGTTACATTTTCTGGGGCAAAACTAGACAAAATTGAGCTATTTTTAGACTGTGAACTGCAACCCTGTAATTATAATTGATTTGGCCATATTGTGCAAAACAGCAACAACTGTCTAACATTTATTTCCTATAGTTAAGCCAAAGTCTTGCCATAGTACCACTTATTTGGTGAAATTCCAAGTGGTTCAACAACAGATGCATTAATTACCACACTATCCATCTAATTCCACTATAAACACAACCTTTAAGTGCCTGTGAAAATAAGTATAGTACATAAACACCCAGAGCACACAAGAGACAAAATAGTAATCGAATAGAACAACAACAAACAAAACACAACATCCTTCATTTCCAGAGCACGGTCGCTATCATGTCAAGGGTGCGGAGGATTTCTTTTTATGGTTTAATTCAACACAATACCATTTGCGATTGGGGTTTTGGGCATCTCAAGGGCATTCCTGGTGAAATTACTGAGACTCTGCACCATTTATCACAGCCTGACATGTGTCATGTTCCAGATTCTGGTGCAGAAAGGTTACAGCCGAAGACAGCCCTCTCTTTGTTGAGCAGCCATCAAAGACAACATTTCACACGCATACACACACAAGTACGCACGCAAAAAATATATAAAATAAAGAAGAAAAGGAAAGGATGAGCCCTACAAAGGTGGTTGAAAACGGTCACGACATTCATCTGGTTGGGTCATATTTACAGTAGAATATATCGTTATAAGGATGTCCCCTAGTTAGAACAAAAGGAGTACTTTTGGGATGCAAAATGGATGCCATCCATTCAAAAAGTGCATTGTCTGTGTAAAAATAAGAATTTGATCCAACAGCGTAATATTGTTTGTTTATTTACATTTTTATATAAAAACTATGTATGCACAGATATTCGATGGGATGGCATCAATATAGAGTAAATATATATTTTTGCAAAATACAATACTCGCGTAGACGTAAGAGTTCAGAGCGCTCGGTGTTATCAATATAGGCTAACACAGCATCGTAAGAGCACCTCATATTTGTTTAATAATGTAGGTAATATCAATTGGCAATATTCTAGGAGAGTGATAGGGAATCCATGGCTCGCGAGCTGTACATGGCTCTTTTGATGGGTGCATATGGCTCTCCGCTAATCTGTTAGTATCATTATACCTCTAGCGCCGCTGTAATCATCATTTTTATCTCATTAGACTCCCTTGTGCATGCATACTCTCATTGATACTCATCTATGCTGTTAAATGAATTCTGAGACTTTTTGTACTCTAGGTGTGGGGATTACCAAAAAAAAGCACACATTTTCATGTATTTTGAATTCAGAGTATAGCTCTCAAGGAATAACATTCAAAAATAGGAATTGTTTCGTGCTCTCTTTGTTCAAAAATTTCCTGACCCCTGTTCTAGGACCCGTTCTAAAACATCATAAGTTTGAATATTGTCTTCTTTTTGAGTGCAACATGTTAGACCCATGTTAAAAATAAAATGCAATCTGCAATTTGATTGTGTGCCATTTTATTCACTTATCACAGCACAATTACATTTTGTTAACCCTAACCCAACCCATTCTTGAGAATTTTGGACAAAATGATCTTTAGATGAAATTCAAAGACCAGTTTTGAACCGATTTGTTTTTGGTTTTGTAAAACACCATGATCCTTTTGGTCATGATAATAATTTCATCTCCAATTTATGCTATAATCCACTCGGTAAATCCATCTAGACAACAGTATTCTGCGAAAGTTACAACTGTACTGTCATAGAGTAATGTCAAAAAATGTTTCTATTAAATGGGTGTGTAAACAGTCATTGTTTAAGAGTGCATTAATAACTGCTGACACTGTTAAATGTAAAATGCCGCACAAGGAAGAGGAGGAGGCTGGTTGTATGTGTATATAATTAATTATTTCTACCAACCGCATTATTTATGACTTATATGATATACGGGTGTGCTTTATAATATTACTGAATGTGCATATTTTCCAAAGGGAGACACTGGAGTAATTATACAGAATGCCTTTTACCGCGGATGTACAATATTAATTACAGGCGTGGTTGTTTATCAATGGCCAAGTGGCGTTTAAAAGCTGTTTGGAAGATTGCCACCATGACCTAGCCTTGTCTACTATCTGTTTTTGCTCAACTGTTTATAACACCAAATAACTGAGAAAAGTGTCCACACCACTTTTAATAGAATGCAAGATTAATCATAGTGATATTAAAAGATAAATTGGATAATTTAGTGACTGGCAAAGTGTTTTCTGTGTGTAAGAGAGAGAGTGAGAGAGAGAATTGAATGTTTTGTAATAGAAATAAACCTGCGCAAAAGTGACAAAGACAATACAGCGGTTCCTCTACTTACAAATGCTTCTACATATGAAATATTCTAGTTACAAAAAGTATAGATGGGAACGCCATTGTTCCAAGATACAGACAAAATTCCAAGTTACGAAACGCACTTTCTGTATCCATTTTTTTTTATTGTCGATTTAGATTCGCTTTCTCACTGGCTATCTCTCAACACTTTGTTGGACTCCCATTGGGAAGAACAAAGCTGAGTCTCCAGCCGGATGTGAGTTCCTGCGTCGTGTGCCCTCATTCATCACAGAGTTCTAGAACTTATCTCTTGAGTTTTTCTGGTGTAAGGCTAAAATAACTCCAAGTTGTTGAGTTGTGTGTTTACGTGCGTGTACGTATGTTTAGTCAGTTGCCAACTCGCAATTTTACACCATTTGAAAATGCCTTTGCATTTCTTATTCATTTCAATGGCATGATAAATAATTTTCTCATCTTTTTTCACATATTTCATGCAAAATTTGTATCATTTTTAAGGAGTTTAGTGGTTAGTATTAAGGATTGTGGAATGAATTTAAAATATGCTTCTACTTATGAAAAAGTTACGAAACCACTTCTGTAACCAATTAATTTCGTAAATTGAGGTACCGCAGTATTGATGTTTAGTCATTTATAACCACAAAGTCTCAGTGTTCTCATATAGCAAATCATTTCATAAGAGAATTGTTACATTAGTAATACATTAAAGCGACTAATAATTTTTTAGGGTTGTGTTATAAATGACCGCAGAAAAACATCTTTCAAGCCACGACATCAAGAGTTACTTTACGTGGAATCAATGTTTTTCCCCCCGTTGATTCCTGGGGGCGGAGGTGGGGGGTCTACAATGATGGAGAGACAATTCACTAAATGTAACATCTGCCTCTCTTATCCTTATACATGAATTTCAACAGATGACACAATTTTCATCTGCCTTGTGATTGACTGACTTCTTAAAATCTTAAAATATCTGAACAGTTCACAGAGACTACCATGCACATCCACGCGCACACACACAGTATTAATGGGCATAAAATGAAGCAAACTTAACGTCACAATCGTCAGGTTATCATGTCATTAAGTGTACGCAAGAAGGTCAGCAGCTCCATAAAAGCTTTGATGGATTACATATGCCTTTGTACATGGAAACGTGCACTGTGGTGCACTGCTCTTACCCACTTAGGAGCATGGAGCACAGTTCTGAAGGGTGTAGAGTGCTGCAATAAAACTGTACCATGTGTCTATACTGACCTCTGCAGGATAAAGACGATCTATTACCATCTTATTACCACATCATCATTTTACCTAATGATCCTTTATTCAATCATCTTTTTTTAAACACAATTAGTACTGTTCGTTTGTTTGTTTCTTCCCTACTTATTTATGTTCTGACTACTTATGATGTAGACTATTTATGTTTAGTTTGTATTATTTATTACTTGTGTATTGATTATTTAGTTGTCTGTTTGTTGTTGTTATTTGTGCACTTTGTGGTAAAGCTTTAAATCTCAATATACTTGTATAATGACAATAAAATCATTCAATTCAATATTTCAGGACAGGGTACTTGACACTTTTTTCATGGCCTTTCACAAAAGTTTCCGCTCCCAATTTCATGTTCATCTGTGATACTGACAGCTAATATTTTCACATTTTCAAATGGCTGTTTTAGAGTAGAAATTTCTTACATATATACGTTTTAGTGACCACTAAGATCATACAGATTCATACACATTGATGAGATTGCAGGTCCTAATCATATGACTGAGCAATACCACAGCAATAATCATTTTGAGATGGTGAACGATGCCCTTTATAAAACCTACAACGCCATCTTTATCCTGTATTTGAACTCCTGAGGCGTCAACATCTGTGTGTGCTTACTCACTATCTTGAGTCACTCTCTCTCTCTCTTTCTCTCTCTCCTCACGGTTCAAGCTCCGGTCTCCTCGGCCCCGTTTGCTCTCTCGAATACCTCCTCACTGTCTGGGGCGTACGAGGTAAATGTGTCAGAGTACTATATTTAGGTTACTTACAACAAAAAGCACACTTGGCGACGATTAAATCCTAAAAACTTGTACTCATCCACTCGTGGTACCGTCAGTATCTTCGGGGAAGGTCAGAATTTAGGATTAAACCATTTTATAAAGGCACTGGGGTTTGAAAGGGGTTTCATAGCCAAACAGTAAAGTGGCCTGGCTCTTTAAGGACGGGGGGTTACGATGTGGGAATCACTAGTGCACTACGACAGAGTGAGCAGCTGCTGTCACTTTCAATGGCGTCAAATATTTCTTTCCTGGCATCACTGCCGGCTTGAATGTGGATTGAATAAGTGTAAGTCCCAGTAGTAGTAAGATGTTATCAGGTACAGTAAGTGAGTGCTTACGTCATTGGAGCTTTGTGCCCATCAAATACGTAACGTATAACCAGGTTTCAGAGGAAAAAGTGTGGTTGGGGTTTCCATTCATCAATTCCGTTTTATTTCACATTTTCCAATACATCCAATATAATGGTTAATGGGGGGATGAACGTTGAAAAAAGCTGAGACTTTTATGCTTGGAGAAGGAGGATTTTTTTTTGTTTATCAAGGAAAGGAAAACGCGACTTAGTACTTACTATGGAAACATTGTCTAGCAGATAAAAAGTGAGTATATATACACACATATATACATACATACATACATATATACCTATATACATACATATATATAGTACATATACACACACCAGGATATTTACTTCTTCTGAAAATACCAGTTCTATTGTTGTGATATCACTCCTACTGATGCCGATATTTATTTGTCGATGTATCACATAGGTAAACTGACAACGACTCCAATATTGCTTTTCGCTTTTTAAAAATGACAAAAAGTAACAGAAGAGTCTTTCTGGGAGAAAAAGGATAGTTTAGAATGTTCATGGTCTGGCTGTCATGTCTTTATTCCAATTACATGACAGTGAAAGTGATGTGGTCTCTTGTCACTCGCATTTGATCTGTCACAATATACTCGCTTCCATATTAGGAGAGCAGCATTGCCAAACAACAGTGTGTATGTGCATGTGTGCGTGTATTTGGCCGCGGAAGCGATGCATGGAGGCTTCAACTGTCAAAGCACATAAGATGCACTAATCCGCCATGATCTGTGAGTTCTCCCCACTTGTGACTCGTGACTTGTGTAGTTATTTAGGACATTGATCTTAAACGGGCCTGCTGCTTGCTGATTACTGTGCTGACCAGCTAAGGACACAATCACTCAGTTGGCAGAACTTGTGTCTTCTCCATTGGTTGAAAACCCAAAAAAAGGCGTCATAACAATGATGTAATAGAAATATAGCAGTTTTCACCATCTACTTTATAATTGCGAAATTAGCCTCTATTGAGGGGCTGTGCAAAAATTTCACTGCGTACATCAATCCACTCTACTGCAGGGTTGCTAATTTTTGCGCCTCAATACTTACAAAGTGAAGACAAACTGAAATGAATGAAAATCTCTGAAATGATAGTAAAAGCATAGATTGTACCGATTGTCAATAAATGTATGCAAAGCAAGTTTATATGTATAACATTCTTCATAGTCAACAGAAATCCATAGGGCATCGCCAAAGTAAAGGAACGATTATTAAAAACAGTATTCAAGAAAAGGATCAACGTAGTACCCCAGTTACAAAACCACTGATCAAGGCTATTTAGCCAAATGCAAACCAATTCTAACACATTTCCTCAACTTCCTAGGATGCATGGATATTAATTAACATTATGCACAAGGTCTATGAAGGTGAATATTTTGGTATAAATCCAAATTAGCATGGCTGGGTATTCTAGTTCATCAAATTAACTAAAGTACCCATTCAAATAGAATGGCAGGCAAAGCACAATGTCTTCATAGCGATATAATCCGGGGTGCAGTTGTGCACAAATAAAGTGCCAATTCATACCATGCAGCTTTCGTAAAGGTATTGCATTTTGGGGGAATGCTTTAAGACATCATTCAGCTAATTGGACCAAGCAAATAGCCGCCGGGCGCCAGGATATCCTCGGGCACCTAAAGTCACAACCTTCACCCTCTCCATCTTCCCTCGGGCTACCATACCAGTGACCTCTGACCTATCCAGTTTAGCTAGTACCGCTGGTTAATACCATGTCCTGAAGCTGAAACAACAGGATCACAGCCACAGCACTAATACTCAATAGACACTGACCTACTTTGTAGGATTAGGCAAGGGGGGGAAAACTGATCCCTTGCCCTAATGCCAGAATTGAAAATGATCTAATGGTCCTAACTGTTTAGTTTAATCTAAGAGCATGCTCGCGTTATTTATTTCTCATTAGGGAATGCAGTTTCTGATTATGGGATTAAATGGCCAGTCCGGATCCCTTTCATGAACTGACCTCTCGACATAATCACAAAGTCAAAAAAAAAACATCTGGCCGGACACTCCTGTTGTGCGTTGCCTCCAGCTTCCACATTCCCAAACCATAGGCTCCTTAAATACTGTAAATTGTAAATAAGTCTGAATGTGAGAGTAAATGGTTGTTTGACTGCGTGTGTTATTGCTGGGAATTGGCACCCATTCTAGGTTGTAATCCTACTTCACTCAGCAAAAAAAAATAGCAGGGATAGACTCCGGCCCACCGAGACCCTAATGAAGTACAAGGGCTGTATAAAATTGATGGATGGATGCCTCAGTGACATTTCTCAGTGACTCCAGTGAGCTTTTGGAATATCACCAACAAACAAGTCAGTTGAGGCCCGCCACAAACGACTTGTTGACATGCTGTTTCCTTCTTATGCAAACGAATCAAACGGATGCGTGAGTGCCCACGGCTGCCGCGCGACAATCAAAATCTATTTTTCTGCTCCATTACATCACCACCAGGGGGCACTTGATTCCTGGAGCGTACATGTGTTTGTGTTTGACAAATTGCCACAGAGGTAACGTACTCAGCCGAGGGAAGGGGGCTTTTACAATCAGCCTCCGATGACCCACGTCTGATTTTATATGCGCATAATCTGCTCCAGAGTGGCAGCCTGCACGTGACCATGAAAGACATGCTTCACTGATATCTTCAGTCTTATTAACAAGTAGGCAATATACCATTAAATACGAAAAAAGGCATGTCATGAAACCATTGAAATAGACGTTAATGTTACATTTCACTAAGTCTTAACATGTACATAAATGAATGTGTAATGTACAGTAATCCCTCGATTATCGTGAATTCACTACGATTTTTTCCGCTATTTTTTTTACGTTCATAAAAATGTAAAAAAAACAGTTGTAATAGGGGGGACCCTACTTCGTGATTTTTCGATTATAGCGGCCATGTCTTGTCTACATTAACTGCGATATTCAAGGGATTACTGCAGGGGTGGCCAAACCGGTCCTCGAGGGCCGCTGTGGGTGCAGGTTTTTGTTCCAACCGATCCAGCCCAGGCACTTTGACCAATGAGATTTCAGCAGAAAACAAGAAGCACCTGACTGCAATCCACTGATTGCACTTGTAGGACACCAGATTGGTGAAAAGGTGTCCTCTTGATGGGTTGGAATGAAAACCCGCACCCACTGCGGCCCTTTGTGGAATAGTTTGGACAACCCTGGATTACTGTAACCATTTCTGGGAGACAAAGTTGAAAGAGGAGTCGCTACACAAATTCGCGCCAAAGCACAAGGCGATGAGAGCGCCCCCTTGTAATCATTGCTTATTAGGCTTTAGCATTATTGAAAATGCATCCCCACCCTGGAAGGATAGAAAATTAAGTTAGATAAAATGTGTACCATGATTTTGCCAATCAGCACAAAATTGATTAGCTACTGTTAATATTTCCAGAACAGATGCAGAACACAAACTGATCTGATAGTTTGTCATATTGCCTTAAAACATTATCTAAAAATCCATGACTCCGAAATGGACTAAAAAAGTAGGCCTGATCAGAAATATTTTTTTACCTACATTTAATATGGATTGTATATATATCAGTATTTGATGTTTAATAATTCAACCAAAAATGCTATAAACATTTTCAACAATTTTAGCAATATTAAGGGTTAAGCAATCATTAGATATTAGCATAGATGTTAACCTTTACCGCCTTTATGAAAAACTCTCACGTGCCCATAAATTCATTTTAAGAGAATTTCATCCATCCAGTTTGATGCGACCATTTTGGGTAAATCCAGGGTCTATTATTGTATTTCTCTCGATTTCGGTCTCAAAAATGGTACCATCAAATCACTTATGTAAACAAAGTCACTTAAACGTTTTGGCATTTGCATACGTGTAAACAGTAACGCATGTGGTGAGATGGTAAGCCATAACCAATCAAAAACATTTTTTCCTAACAAATATTATTAGGCGACACATTTGACGTAATAATTGCATATGTTTAAAGGCCCTTATACCTTGAAGTTCAATAAGTCAACCTTGGGGTTGAAATGCTGTATGAATTATTTGCCGAGAGGGTAAAAAAAGGGAATGATGCATCTTTTAACGTGTGCAGTCACTGTCGAGTGCGGAGCCTACAAATGTCACGTCCTCTCAGCGTCAAAAGTAATTGGTCAACCTGTAAAAACGCCACGGCAGGAGGCGCTGTCCTGCCATTACGGACTCAAACGGCGCACTTTGCCGCATGTCGAATGAGGTAAGAGTCAATGCGCAACTACAGTACACAGCACAATCTGTGTGTCTAATCCTTCACTCATCATCCTCACGAGTGTCGTGGGCGTGCTGCAGCCTATCCCAGCTAACTATAGGTAGGAGGAAGATTATTGGTCGCCAGCCAATCATAGCGCGCAATGAGAAAAACAATCATTCTCTCACACACTCATACCTAGGTACAATTTGGGGTGTTGAGCCTACCATGCATGTTTTTGGGGTGTGGTAGGGCAACAAGAGGATGCGGAGAAATCCCGCAGAGGCACGGGGAGAACGTGCAAACTCCACATACAAAGGCCGGAGCCCGGGATTGAACCCTCGATCTCAGAACTGTGAGGTGGACATGCTAATCACTCTCCCACCACATGACAAGAGTCCGGACACGGGGATGTTGGTCGATAAGTTGGAGAAAGTGAAATCGCAATGTTAGCCACATGATTGGAACATAACCGTTAAGTGACCAAGGGTGGAAGGAAAATATACTGTCCCCAGTCCCTGTCAATTTCATTAATATATCAACCCAAAACGTGTGTAGCACGTAAAATCTGTTAGCTCCAAAATTGCTCATAAATAATTCATTGTTTAAGTAAAAGAATATTACACATAATTATGGGGAAGTAAACTGCTGTATGATTTTTGATGAACTCAACTCATGCTATTGCATTGTAATGTCCCCATACTCGGAGACCAAGTATTTATTTGTCCGTAAAAGAAGAGGGCCATATATATTCTGTTATACTATTCCAGGGGAGCTGAGCAGTGACATTGAAGTGTAAAGGCCATTAGGATGGACACGGGGAGGTTGGGGGCGTTCGTGTGCACTGGAACTCATCCCGTGGTGCCTACTGGGCTGCAATGAAGAGGGTGACAACAAGGGAAGCAGCTGATGTGCTCCAAGTGGCCATTCGCCACTTTGCCTGCTGCATGCATTTTTATACCCGCCAGAGATCATGTCAGCTCTCATGAGTAGCGCCTCATGTGAGCGTACACATCTGGTTTTCTTCCAGGGTGAGCAGCATAGTACATGTAGTTAGGGAAAGGCATTACTTTCCAGAAAATAGTAATGTAATGTGTATGTGTGTATACACTTTTATAGATGAAAATGTACAGCATGTTTACTGATAGATTCATTCATTCTTTCATTGTTTGATAAAATGCGGAATCTATAATTTGAGTGACATTTTACTATTTGTCATAGGTCTAAAAATTACATTCACTCTCACCATCAGCTGCGCTCAATTGACCATTGACAAAATAGGTCTAAGTAAGGCAAGTAAACCACTTTCACAAGAAAAGAGGTAAAAGAAGAAAAAAATTGCAGCAAGGACGTGTAGTTAGAAAGCAAGAATAAATGTTGCTCTACAAGAAAGTGGTGGGAAAATGTTTCACACCCGTCAGTTGCTAAGTAGGTCAAAGGACTGTACGCGACCCAGACATTGGTGTCGCCCCTGTGGGTCATGGGTCAGTCAGGCATGAGGTGCCAAGTGAGCACCTCTTATTTGACTCGCAGTAAACCAGCTTGGCTGGCCTTGAGCCCTAAAATGAAACCAACTTCCCAGTGTGATCCCTGACAGGAGGCAGAAACCAAAAATTAGTCCCTAGTACCCACCAGTAAAGTGTGTGAAGCATATGATATGCCTCCAACGCTCTTGTTCATATTGCAAGCTTAAATAAAAGTAAAGGAAAACACTGTACTTATAGAAATGCCTGGGTACAAAAACTGGACTTAAAGTAACGTTCTATACATTTTTTTCCTGTTACCCCTTTAATTACCTTAACCTCCTAAGACCCAGACTCTTGCAAGGCATGCATTTTTGTTTTCTCTATGATATTTAAGGCTAATTGGGTCCAGATGAGTGTAAAAACAAAGAATTATCTATTTACATGATGTAGTTTCTGAGAAAAAAAATGATGTCAACATCATAAGTGGACGCCAGGCCCTTGTAGTCCAAAATTTAACGTTGTAGTCTTGTGACAACCAAAAATGTGATGTCCACACGTTTTTGTTTTTGTTAAAAATAAAACTGTTATTTTTTGTTTGCAGCATTTCCTTGGAATCACCTTGCCTAAACTCACTTCTAGCTGCAGCACATTCAAGTGTGAACACCCTTAAAGCAGTGATTTCAACATTACAGTCTGATCACTAAAATGTTTGGCCCATTGTGTTCTGTTCTGAGGACCCACAAAAGCAATTTTGATTGAAAAGCTCTGAACCTTCTATTTGGCAGTGTGGTGCGCGCACACATACATACACACACACAAAAAAACAACTGGGAATGACTGCATGGTTGAGGCCTCCTGCAGTGACAGAAAATATTTGTCTGGGCTTACCCATCAAGGACATGATTTATAAAAGCCATTGCAGGAAAATAGATGGAACAACGTAAACAACATTACAAACATGCCAAAAGAGTAGAAGGGCAATCTGTGCAACATGAGTTTGTTAACCCAGACAGATTGTGCCGATTTTGCTGCAATTTAAGATAGTTCTTAGTTTGCCATATATATTTGTGGCATACTTTTAATTAAAGCTCAGCCTAAATTCTGGTTCAAATATTTTTGATATGATAACGTTCCAACAGATTCGAAAAAGTAACCCCCTGTACAACAAACAAAAATTCCACAGCAATCACACTTGAGTGCATGTTTAAAATTTTACATCATTCAATACTCAACGCAAAGCATGTCAACCAGTTTAACGATCGCTAGTTGTCTATTTCTATAAGAACGTGGGCACTTTCAGGTGTTTTTCGGCTCTCCTTAGATGTGCCACGAACATTCACTGACAATCAATGCAAAAAATATTACGGGGAAATTTGGCATCTCTCATCCATGTAACAACATTTTGTTATGAATCAAGTCCAAAAATCCCTAATCGCTTTTCCACCGTCAACTTAAATATCAATTCTAACCACCACAGTTTTTTTCTGTAGGAAAATTCCTTGCCTTTATGAAAATTAGTCTGATAAGACGGGACTTTAACCTTTGATCTCAGAACTTCGGGGAGGACGTGTTACTGTGGAGGACGTGCTATATGTATGCTTTACATGTGGCTTCCATAAAATTACCCTCATCAACCAAAAAGTATCAGTAAGATGTAGAAACTACCACTAGAGGTCAGTGTGTAGGATGTAAGGAGATTTTTTGTTTGGAAAAAAGTGTTGTTAAACCCCCCTGATTGTCCACACACAATGAGCAAATACAATCATTGAGAGCAGAGGTCCTCAACCCTTTTTGACTATGTATAAGCTTAAACTTGATCAAGTGTGGTCATATGTGACCACGGTCTAACATAAGTTTGTTTAAACATTTATCTGGTTTTATTCTGGAAGGAAATCCTTACAGAAAATGGTCAATGTTTGTTCATTGAATTTTGCAAGGATCAGATAGTCTGGGTCATTTTTGACCACAGGAAGGCAGGAAATGTATTCTAAAGAGTGTACATGTCATGTTGTAACTACTATACATTTTTGGGAAAAGCCTGAACATATACATCCCCAGGGATAATGAGTCAGACCAAGCTGCGGAGCACGTAGAGAATGGGCCGAAATTCAATATGAAAATGCTGCTAGCCATGCTGAAGGACTTAAAAGCATCTTTCATTCATTCATTCAAACACTTGGGAGGGGAGAACATGGAAACTCCGCACAGGAAGGCCCCTTGATTTTAGAACTGTTCGGTGGACACGATCACCACCCACCGTGCCCCCTTACGAGCCTCAATTTCAGATATCATGTAGACAACATCGTAATCATTATAAGAAATGACATTTTGTGGCAATGAAATGATATACATAGTCAAAGTTCAATGGTAATTCATTCGTCTTAAACTTGAAGTGCTTTTCTACCCTCCAGGTACTCAAAGCTCTTTGACACTATTTCCTTACTACCTTAATTAATAAGGTAAAAAGTGATCATTTATCAATTCTAAACACATTATCCGGCTGCAAACTTGAGAGCCACTCTTACGACAATATTCTCACCTAAGTGATCAATTTAATGGCACCACAGTAAGAGGAAAAGAGAGATGTAGTCAGGCCAGGGGGCTAACGCCATCGAGGGATTTGTCAGTCATCCCAGTATTTAATAATCCCTGGCTTGCATCTTTTTTCCTTTGCTGTTGTGTGTATATTAACCTGTGGTTGAACCCTCTTTAGTGGCAACCTCTCGCCACAAAGTTCAGTGAACATTCAGCACAGAAGCAGCAAGCATGTCATCTCACATCTATTTGCCCATGGGGGAGATGCCAGCATCCAGTCTCGTTCTCTGTCTCTCTCTCTGTCTCTCTCTCTTTCTCTCTCTCTTTCTCTCTCTCTTTCTCTCTCTCTTTCTCTCTCTCCTTCTCTCTCTCTCGCTTTCTCCCTCTCTCTCTCGCTTTCTCCCTCTCTCTCTCTCTTTCTCTCACGCTGCATTAAAAATAAATAAATAAATAAAATAAACAGTCTCTGCACATAGATGGTGCATGTAAGTGAGATGATTACATAGACTGCCCCTGTGTTGACCTCGCCTTTTTCACTCATGCCTAATGATCTCATCACACCACGCACCGCATCACTCTCACCCCCTCAGAGCACTGTAGAGCAAAGAGAAGGATTAGCAGATATGTTTAAGGTGTAATTATTTCGCTTTTGAGTGTTCCTTTATTCGCATGGAGGGAGGTTCAACACAAGCTGACTGCCAGACGGGTATTTTGAAAAGCCTCGTCATATTATTTGGTTCAATAAAAGGTGACAGTAGGACCTTGACTTTTCACTTTTTTAAATTTCGAGACCAAGCTCACGAATCAATTTTTTATGAGTAGTATTGCCAGATTGAGCTAATGGTGAAAACAATGTAGAGTTGTACTGACCGACCACTTTCGCTTACTATTAACCACCAGCTGTGTTCTCCAAAATGCAATGTTCAGGGTTAAAAGCAGACATTTCAAACGTGAAAACTTGCTGGTTTACATCAATCTGTTCATCAGAGGATTAACAGGTTAATTAAAATCGGACCAAAATGAAATTATCTCAAACTCACTAATCTCCACAAATGAAAGATTTGGGGGTTTTGACCTCTACCTTTATTTCCTGTATTTACGTGACTTTAGGCAGTGTATTCAACTTAATTCAAGTTAAATGCCCTATTGTTCTATTAAAACATTTCCTAAATCATCTTGGAATCTTTTAGTGTTTGGGGGCTAAAATTCAAACTCTGAGAAGTCATTTCTCTCCTCACGTAATACATTTTGGCACAACACCCACATCCCCCAGGCCCCTGGGCAAACAGCACAAGTACTATATTTCTCTACATGATCGTATTTAAGCGGCCCATTTTCTCGCTTCAATTCCAAAGGCACATTCAGATTAGCATCCCGCCGACTGCTTCGAGTTACTCTCTCTGGCACCGTATGGCTCATTTTATAAGATCAACATTAAGATTCATGAGCAGGCTGTAGAGGTTTAGGCGCTGTTAACAGTCTCATTCGTCCCTAGGGAGTCATTACAAGCACTTCTCTACCACAGGTACAAATAGTATGTCGCATCCTAACTAAAAGACCCTAGTAATGCTTGGGTATACATAATTTGAGGGTAATGGAGTATTGTAAAACGAATCATGCTGTTAGGTAGAAATTGACCACCAGATGTTAGTCATTTCATGTGCAGCTGTGTGTTAAGTGACATGAAGAAAAAACTTAAGCATACAAGCTTCCTCAATAGAGATCAATGACTCTGGTAAAAGGGTCTTACAGTTTGGATTTGGATCTTACTTTTCATAAAAACAGTGTCTTAAACTTTTGATTTGGCTTTTTAAAGCTTTTGCTTCACTTGTTCTAAGAGACGGATCGGCAAAGGGTTAATGGGGTTAATGTATTATGAACGTATCATGACACAGTATTCAGCTTGGTGTTAAGGTCATGTTTTTGGTTCACAGTCATTGTTTTTGTGTGTATGTGTGTCTGTGTGTGTTGGTATGTGTGTGTAAACAGACAAAGTTTTTTGCTGAAAAAAGAAAGGAAGAACCATTTTCAGGAAGGTCTCAAAATGCACTGCTGTACTTAAGACATTGCAGTTAAACTGCTATGAATGACAAAGTAATAAGAGGAACCCCGTTAATGGCTTTCTAGCGCAAATCAGGAGGAGAAAACGAATTTAATCTAGCGCTACTTAGCGTCAGTAAAAAATTAAATGTTTAGACTACCGCAAGCTGTAAACTTGCGAGCTGGCCAGCTTGTAAAACCAAATCAGAGACGGCGCTGAGAAAAGCCCCGGGCTGATGCAAGGATGGTGGTTTCCCCCCTTGTGCTCTCACTGATGAAGGGTTAAGTGGGGCTAGGACAGGTTTGTTTAGTTCCATAATGCTCGCAGTCGTCACCGGCAGCGGTAACAATGTGTCTTGAAAGTCGGCTTATAAAAGTTTGATGAAACTCCAAGAGCTTAAGTGATCTTCTCCAGCTCTGTGCTCGCCCTGCGGCAACAAGGATGTCTGCTTATATTAATTTCATGAAGTTTAAGAGGTCACCAAACTCATTTGGAGAGTCTTACTCATTTATGAACTCTGTAACCTTTCTGTTCTGCGGCTCTCCACCGCCACAGGCCGCGAAATGCTTAAATTTACAAGGAATATCGCCAGGAAAAAAAAGGATGGTGTGTTTGGTGTTTGAAGTACAAGGCGAGGAATGAATGCACTTTCCATTGACATTTACCTGGCTTCAAATGAAAAGTAAGGCCCAATTTCATCTGCCTGTCGGGAATTAAGGAGCTGCAACCGGGGAGGGCAACTTTAAGATGAAAGCTTTGGGCGGAAAATTGGTTGAACTAATATTCGCAAGCTGCCAATAAGACGACGGACTTCTCAGAATGCAGTTAAGCGCTATAGACCTGAAGCCCCGGGAGTGAAAGTGAGTAAATGAGCTCACGCGCTTGTCTTTACTCATGGAGAGGCTGTTCCAACAACGGAATGTAGGTAAATTGCACATTCCTTTCAATTAAAAATGAATCAAAGGTCCTCAAACAGGAAATGGTTATGGCTCAGCTTTAAGATTATTCTGATGGTACCATCTCAAAAGGACTTGCCAGTTATTCAGCAGCCAATTTGGCGCCCCACTATAATGTAACAGACACCTGAAATTTGGATTTGGTTACTACTCTGCAACTGGGTCTCACGCTGGCCCTGAGGGAAGTCAACGGGGTCTCGTTCGTGATTAATTGACAGTCGGCAACTGCTGTCGACTCCGCCTTGACGAAGAGGGATTAGGTAGTGCACCGTAGGCTCAGCCGATAATAGGAGAATGCGTAGGATGTGCTAGTGTTGAGGTCCACAGCAAAGATTTCAATCAAATACGTCTTCAGTCAAGAAAGCGCGCTGCCTTAAGACCTTCACTGTGGTCTAAGTTGAAAGATGGAAGTGTGTTTCTAATTATTTTTTTCCCCAGGTGTGCCTTCTGGCACTTCTAAACACTATTGTAACAGAACAAATATGATGTTCTTAACCTTGAATCTTCAATCCGAATTCTGTTGGCTCCTTTAACACAACTCAAAATACCATAACTAAAATCATCTTTCTCCTCTGCAAAGAATCCAAAGTTCATTCTTCCATTTTGGTCACCCCACACAAAATATAAATGAATCAAGATCAACTAAAAAAAATGCCATGTGTTTGTAATCAGTAAAATAGCATTCAATTATGCTGCACTGTATCAAAACAGACAGGAATAACACGATTAAATAGAAAAAATAGAATGTAAATTCTATGTATATTGTATTATATTATACTCTAGGGTCCCCTCACAGTTTGCTTACCCTGGTCTATATTTGTTATAAACAATTCAGTCCAAATTAAATGCATTCATCAATTAATATTGACTTAAGTTTCCAAGGATGTAAAATGGATTCGACTGCAATATCAGAATACAGTACACAGTACTAAAGTTGCTTATAGACAGTAAGAAAGAGCAAAAACCAAAAGGAATTTACGCCCTTTTTTCATGAAACGGAGCCTTTATTTAGCCTCCTTTCTTCCTCCTCTTCCCACTGAACCAAGATCTATCTGCACTTTTCCCCGGAGAACCCAATAATGTCACATTCACATGTGGCAAGACAATATTTCACATCTAAACCAAAACCTATTAGGATGACTACTTACCATAGACAAGATATGTCCTTCAAAGCAACAACCTTCACGTTCACCCACACAATCACACACCCACACGCAATATACTGTTAGTGATTTGTCATCTACTTGCAAGTGTGATGGTGTTGTCCTTGCATTCTTAAAAACTGTAGAAATGCAGCGTGTGTGGAACAGAGCAAACTTAATATATGATTTCACCTTTACATTAAACAAGTGACTGACTGTACTAAGGCTACAACAAAAACATGACTTTTTTTACACCATGCTTGGGTGAGTTTTCCAATTGGAAAGTCAATTACTGTCCCATGTGAGACTTTACTAAGTCTGTTGACACTTGAAATGAGAAAAGATTAAATGCCACATGTAGTATTTTTTCTTTGGCTTGGGTGCCATCACAAAAAGGTATCATGTGTAGCTCAATGTTTTGGGGAATTTATTTCACCTGGTCCACCTTGGCTTTGATCACCAGAAACACACCGCCTTCTCCTTCATAATTGTATTCTGGCGCCGATGGTTCAAACATGCACGATTGCGTTGACAGGGGAAAAAAGCTAACCGCATTGGCATCAATGTACCGGTAGCATGATTGACAGTCGGTATGGACACCCCTACAGAATCCTAGCACAGAAAGGGCAAGGTGATTTGCTCCCTTTTTAGCGCCTTAATCCATGTATTGATTTATTTATTCAGACAAATTTGTTAACCAAAATCTTTACTTTCCCCAATCCAACATTTTTTTTTCATTTTTGCTTTGAGTTTACAGAACCGTTAATGAATGATATAAAACAATTTTAGCAGGAATTCATTATTTAAAGTCATCCTCCGCCCCCACGATAAATAAACCTCTACCTAAAATGGCTTTGCAATCCAAGACGGCTTCACAAAAGTGAGTTGAACTACACAGCAGTTTTTTCTTGGGAAAAATAATGCAACTCTCGTTTCCACTCTAAACATTTTTCATGTTAGGATCTCTGTACATCTGTTTGCAGTGCTAAAGAACATCAGCTTTTGATTTATATCCTCTCCGATTCTTTTGAACTATAAGAAAAGAACTCTCCACCTTGACCGCTCTATTACACGAAGAAGCCAAAGTTATCAATCGAGGTGCCGAGAGCAGGGAGAGTCGTTTTCAAAAAGCATGTTTGCTTTGTGGCCTAATAGATCATACCCGACGGTGGATAGAGATTCCGAGAAGGAGTCAGATGTTGCTTCAAACTGTATAGCTTTGACTGATTATGCGTTTTCTCTTAAGCTATTCATAGAAGATAGATTCATCATTCCAATTTGTCAAGCGGGTGAAGATTTCAATTAATTATGTGCAAGGAGGGGGAAACACTGTGGGTGTATTAGGGCTCTCCTGTCAGCTCCAGTCTGAAGCCCCATTTACCGGACTCAAAATAAAGAGGTATCAGAGAGGTGCTCGGATCCAGCAGTAATTAATTTGATGAATGCCTCGGCAGCACAAATAGTGGCAGCCGTGCATCTTTTCATCACGCACACCAGCACCGGTCTCTGTGCTCGGTGCTAATTTGAAGGGGGGAGGCTCATCTGTATAGTGGATGTGCTTGTGCCTGCTGTTATTCTTCAACCCATATAGTCCCAGCCTCCACCTGTCCACAAGGTGTGCAGGGGGGCTTCATGTATTCTGTCAACTCTGTCCTTGTGCCTGCACTCCCTGCTCCACATAGTGGCTGTTTGTTGACTTTGCGCTCTGAACTTAATAATAGGGGGGAAAGCCTGGATTGATGGAAGGGGTGATTCAGGGGTACACGGTCGTTTGGTCACCGGTCTTTTTGGTCGCCCGGAAGGTTATTGATAATTACCATTTAAATCGTTGCTCAAATTCCCTAAATACAAACTGTGAATTATTATTTTGTCATACTTAATGCCCTATTAATTATTAGGCTAAAGAAAAGCTCCAAATTTCCCGTACTTTTATTGTGTTTTGTTGAAGAACTTGTTAAGACCCTGACTGACGTCCCTTCCTAAGGGGACAACTCATGTACATACAAACTCTTATACACTCACACATCCACTCAGTGAAACTGCTCAGGGCCATTGCTGGCTTTTATTGATGCATAGACCGTGTTGTTTTACCTTGTTTTGTCGCCGGTCCTATTGGTCGCCGGTCTTTTGGTCGCCAGTCTTTTGGTCACCCGTTGTTTGGGTCCGGGCGACCAAAAGACAGCGACCAAAAGACCGCGACCAAAAGACCGGCGACCAAACGACCGCACACGGATTCAGGTCATTTCCATGTAAAATATGTCAAGATTTGGAAAGACCAGATCCGTCCAGTACGCAGGTTTTGGAAGCGATGTCTTAACCTTTATTCCAATGACCGCTTACCGGAAAATTTAAGAACGCACGGGCTGCTTCAACGTCATCTATAAAACACCCAAAAATGGATATAGTTTGTAAAGTACAGGGGTTTAAAAAAATTGTCAAAGCACAGGTGATGCATGGGTTTAAGCTTTTGAGCTAGTTCATGAAGCTTAAATTTGGTAGCATTAAGACAAACTCTTTTGAGTAAGTCTTATACAGTATTGAACTCTACCAAGAGAAGTATGCATGTCTGCTGATCAATAAAACATGTACTACTTCACGGACCTCTATGGATCCTGGCGCTAGGAGTTTGAGATCCAAGAAAAATGTAAGCATATGATAAGGGTCACATCGGACTATCGTGGTGCGAGGAGTGGTCGGGCCATCAAAAATGATTTATTATATTATTGTTATTATGTGAAAGCTTCAGTGGCAGGTGTTTGTGGATGCACAATATCAATGTCACCGGGCGCACTGGCCCAACAAAGAAATAATTGGACCGTTGCCACATAATTCAGGATCATATTTTCACAAGTATGGGGCGGGGGGGACCTAATTATAAATCAGGTCGACCACTGATAGGAGACCATAAATCAAAAGAAAGACATGGCTTGAACAATTAGATGATTACTAGAGTGTTGTTTCACCACCTATGATATGTTGTGCTTTGTCTCAGAAATGACGCAAAAGGACCAAGATGCCAAACCCTACTTTGGCACTCCATAGAGGGTAAAGACAAATATTCGAAAGTAGTGGGCAATTACATAAGCCAAGGAGAAACGTGCTAAGGAGTTGAGAACAAACTAACATTTTCACAAAACTTTTGACAGTAATCACAGAAGTGACAATATTTTCTAAATATGCTATATATTCAAATGCGTTTAAAACCTTGTGGGTTGGGTGTATGGTGTCTCTTGTCGCATATTTTCACCTGTGGGTGGGTCCGCGTCATACAGTTTCTGCCAAAGTGAACATGATCGTAACCATCTCTCGATGATGGGATGGACTGACACTGACCCCTAGTGTTATTTAAATATTCCGTGACAGTGGCAGATTTACAGCCTTCTACTCTAATTGTATCTGAGGCCTGTGATTACCTCTTGGCAAAGAAGGCTGCCGGGTCTCCAGAAGCAGGGGTCCAATTGACCCCAATTGAAAGTGTCATTTCACAGTGTTGCCAAGTTGCAGATGCTACCGTGGCCCAGGATGTAGGATGTTAATTCAGCGCTCCTCTACAGGGTGGTTGTTTGATATTTAGCAGCTTCTGCACTCAGTCGCTCGAGAAGAGCCAGTGCAACTGCCCGTGCCGTCAAGAGAAAGTGTGCTAGGAGGGTTTAACAGCAGTCAAGGAATGAGGTCAAAGCACTAAAGTGGATCGAGTGGAACAGATCATTGTGGAACCCTCGGGCTTTCATAAACACATGTTGACCCCAGTACAACACCACGTCAAAGCATTTACATTCCCAAAACTGTCCTCAAAACTCCCGTGTGAATTGCAAGCCTTTCAACTTTACACCTGCCTGTTAATACACACTAAGTGTATAGAAAATAAATAACACACAGCTCTCTAGTGCTGAAACAGTCAGGTATATCATAGGAGTATTGAGCAAAGGAAGTGGACACGCACCTGAGTGTTTTTAAGGAAAATCCTGGAAAGAAAACAAAAAAATTGAAACTTTGGTTTGGTGATGTGCCGAAAGATTGTTAATTTTTAAGTATATGGTAACGGTTGGCAAGCAACAATGTGGCAGCTTTCTTAACCCCGGAACAAAATGTAAATGTCTCATTAGATCATTGTCTCAAAAGCACTTAAAATAGACGTTAAAGCCGCTCTGCATAAGCCCCATCTGCTGTACAACACATCCTCATTGAAGAGAGGCCTTGTTTTAAGGCACAATTGAACCCTTAATAATGTCATGACTGATGTATGACCCTCACTGAAAGAGGGGGCGGGGGTTGTTTGTTCAGGGGGAAAGCTGATGGGAATAAGACAGGTATGATATCTCTTTTCTGACGGAAAATGTCGCGTTGCGTTAACGCTCTACCTTGGCTAGCATTGACGACATTCTGTCATTATTGTCACTTTGCATGATAGGTCGTCCAGTAAACAAGGAGCTGTGACAGCAGAGTGACCCCAGATGCTGTGCATTTGATTGATATCTCCACAGACAATGATCTTTTTTTTTCTTCCTCACGCTGCCTTGGTAGTTTTTATATGGGGGGGTAAGCAGTGGGCGGGGGCAAATACAGGAGAAATGTCACACCAGGGAAGCAAGTGAGGCGTAAAGCTTTTCTTGACGAGCACGGGGTCAGTGGCTTCTCTCTGCCCCTTTTGCGCCCCGGGTAAAATGATCTAAGTGATTCTGGACCTCTGCCACCGATCTGCTGGAGTGCAGAAGTCAAGCGCGTAGGCATGGAGGAGTGAGGCCTGGCTAAGGATTTGCTGGTAAAACTACATGTTGTGGGCAGTTGCCTAGAGGAAACAATCATTCCTCTTAGACAGCTTTCTTCATAAATAGAAACATGGCTTAGGACTCCAAATATATTTTAGAAGAGGACAAGTAAATTCCCCTTTATTTCCGCATGTATGTATGTTTGTACTCTAATATACGTAGTAATGTAATTATTGATTTACTCATCATTGCCAAATCTAATGCAGTTTTGATTATAGGTCACAAAAAAGGTCAATTTGTTTGCAAATGAAATCAGGATTCCACTGTAATTAAGACATGGAAATTGTTGGGGAAGAAATTGCAGTTTTATTTGTTCATATATTTATTAACTAATTATTTATTTATAGATGAATGCTGGAAAAGACAAAAGAAATGTTCAAATGATCAAATTTTTAAATGCCAACAGTTCACAGTATTTTAATTGGACCCCAATGATTCACAGTAATATTTTGTGCACATGCTTTGCTATTTCTGCGAAATCAGCACCAACTTTGTTATATTTATAACTGCAAACACGAGCCTCTCCAGAGGTGGCTAAAGTTGAGAGGTTACCATCAAACTGTTCCATTAAATTACTTGCCCAAAATGGCCAGAAGGCACAAGTACAGATACAGCGACTTAAAATCTGTTATCGAAAAATATGAGTGGGTAGCAGCATTCCAGGAAGCTAAACGAACATCTTGTCGACTATTCACGTTCACGATGGCGAGCAGCCATAATCGTCTTTACTGCAAAAGAGAATTCAAAACTTTCAATGTAAAAAAAAAAATCCTCTTTTGCACTAACCCTTTGTCACAATGGAGTGTGTCAATTTTGGAATCAAAGGTTGCAAGTTATGGGGCAAAAGCGTCATTGTGCCGAGTAATAAGGTCAGGATAAAAAGTAACCCAGGGGCATAATTCCCCGAAAATAGGCAAAAAGACACATACACACATACAATGGACGCAAACACACTACTGTCCCGGCCTTATGTTCCACAATCCAAACCAATCGAGTCAATTGCCAGAAAACATGACATGACCTTTCAGATTCACTGAGCATCAAGCAAGAGTGGGACTGGCGTGCTTTCCGTTTCAGCGCACCCTCTGCCCCTCCCGCCCACTCCGTCACCCCCCGAGGTCCTAAAACCTCCACAAATAATTACTCTTGCTGGAGTCTGCACTCCACAAGGCCGAGCCAAAAAGACTTGACACTGATTTTGACCCATACTTACGGTGTTCCCCGCTATATAAAGAGACTTGAAAAATTCTGTTCATGTGAAATGAAGAAGTTCGACATCTTGTTTGGACATGAACTGTCAGAGGCATGCAGTTTCGATTACATTGACCGCATTGCAGACTAGATCCTTAAAAAAGGAAGTAGTTCAAGGGTCTTAAAAACAAGGTGCGTTATGGGCAGTCGGATCTCGGCTCCTCCTTCCTGAGAAGCGCTTCAATATTCTCCCAAATATGATGTGGGAATTTATCCTGAACTTGAGAGTTCTCTCGCATTCTGAAAACAGGCATATGCTACGTATATTCACGACTCTGAACATGCCGAAAGCTGTGAATGTTTGTTTGTCTATAAATGGCATGTTATTGGTTCAAAATCAATAGCAATGGAAATGAAGGGATGTTTAAACACACTTCTATTTCAATGTGGAATACATCACAACAGAGTTGTAAATCGGACAACTTCGTGGACATGTGACCGATTCATATTGATACGTAACCACGAAAAAAGATACAACAGATCCCCAATTTGATATTTTTGCTCTATAGCAAATGAAGATAATCTTCACCTGATATGAAAAGATATCAAATTCATATTGCGTAATTACTACTCACACTCAAGCAGACAATTTAGCGGCATTGTTTACCATTTCGGACAATAAGAAGGACAATTAACTATGGCTAACGCTACAAACCAATGCATGGCATGCATATACAAAAATCAAATAATATGTCAAGGTCAAACGTCATGGTTGTTTTTAGATTTTGCCTTTGATTGTGACAGACTCCTCCATTATCTTCTTCCTCATCCATTGGATTTAATGCAGCAACGACTCAAGGTCAAATACGGTTAACCCTGCATATTTAACCTTTTTCACTGTCATCCCTCTTTAAATTAATATCAGCCTCAAGCGCATTTGTTGTCCACAGCGGGGAGTATCCTACAAGTCGCTTTTTATTAACCTCAAAAGAAGGAAGAGTAGAGTGATAGTACGGCCACAAGTTGTGTGTCTGTGACAATCTTATTTCATGGGGGATTCTACGCTTTCACTCTTTTCGTGCCGGAAGTAGTTGATTTGAAGTCATTGTTAGTCCTTTTAATATAAGGTGAGGTCAGAGCAATTTGCCAACTGGCGAGGTTGGGGGGAATCTTTTTTAATTGTCAGGTCACTTTGTGCTGGGCCAGAAGATCCTTTGGGCACGCAGTCTGTCTCTGGATGAGAGAGCAGTCATCGGAAATCCCCCGCCTCATTATAAGGGAGGGAAGATTAATTGACCAGTTCAGCGAGTGGCAGCCTCAAGACTAGATCAAGCCGAGGACTCGCCAATTAAAACCAGACTACAGCACCTTCTCTTATTCCGAGACTAATCCTTTTTTATTGGCATTAGTCACAGTGGTCCTGCTGGGAAGATCAAGGCGCAGCTGTCCTTTGTCAGTGGCAGAGATATATCTATCACGCTTGACAATGAGATTGAATAGTCTTAATAATAGACAATCAATTGAAATGTCACTGCACCCACATTTCTATCCACGAAACAGGATGATACCCAAGTGCTAGAGGAATTCATTGGAATCTCAAAGAACTGTACATTATATTCATAAAGAGTAAACCTATTTGAAATTTACAGCACTACAACAACATTATATTCCTTTTCCGAAGCGCTTTTCCTCACAAGTCTCGTGAGGGGAGCTGGAGCCTATCCCAGCTAACAATGGGCATCTGGCGGGGGGGACACCCTGAATCGGTACTCGGACGTGTGGTCGCCCGGACGTGTGGTCGCCCGGACGTGTGGTCGCCCGGACGTGTGGTCGCCCGGACGTGTGGTCGCCCGGACGTGTGGTCGCCCGGACGTGTGGTCGCCCGGACGTGTGGTCGCCCGGACGTGTGGTCGCCCGGACGTGTGGTCGCCCGGACGTGTGGTCGCCCGGACGTGTGGTCGCCCGGACGTGTGGTCGCCCGGACGTGTGGTCGCCCGGACGTGTGGTCGCCCGGACGTTTGGTCGCCCGGACGTTTGGTCGCCCGGACGTTTGGTCGCCCGGACGTTAGGTCGCCCGGACGTTTGGTCGCCCGGACGTTTGGTCGCCCGGACGTTTGGTCGCCCGGACGTTTGGTCGCCCCGACGTTTGACAACATGAGAGTTTACTGTTGAAACCAGCTCTCAAAGTTATATTCATGAGAGAGGGAGTTTAATATCTAAATATCTACTGTTGAAACCAGCTCTCAAAATTATATTCACCCCGGCGACCAAACGTCCGGCGACCAAACGTCCGGCGACCAAACGTCCGGCGACCAAAGGTCCGGTCACGCCCTGAATCAGTGGCCAGGGCACAAGGAGACGGACAACCATTCACACTCACACTCTTACGTAGGGGCAATTTTGACCATTCAACCAGCCGATCGTATAGCATCATATAAAGACTGCTGTCAACCCCTGTGGGTTCCCCCAACCCACGCATGCATGCATAAATGTTAGTTTGCAAGCACCTGAACACACACGCACAGAGTCTTGCATGTTTTTTTGTGCACACCTAAAATGCTCAGGGGGGGACATAGTGTTAAAAAAGATGTCATCAGCGTTCACTTCAGGAGACCATCATAGATGGGAAGCTAATACTCTGCAGATATTTTACCGCCTTTTTCGCCAAGGGCAGTTTTCCCCTCGTGGTTGAGGGGTAAAATTGGTTGACATTTTCCTGGCTCCAATTAACCTTTGATTTGACTCAGTTTTGCCTGTCTTCTTTTATTTTTCTCCGGAATATGGCGAATGGAGACCAATGTTTAAAACATACCCAGTGTTTTCTCATGTTGATCATTTCCTCTTTTTTGGCCTGATAGTTTTTCTTTTTTTTCCTGGAGGATTTTCAAATTATGATGTGTGATGGTGGATGATGTAGTTCAATGAAAGGTCATGACATTTTTGATATTGGGCTAATCCCATACTGCTTTTTATTGTATTGTATGATATTATCTCATAACAGAAAATTGGGTGTTATTAAATTAATTTTACTTGTGAGTCCCAATGACATGAGCTGTATATCGTCTTCATATTTAAGGTTTGGTACATATATTTTAGGTTTTAAGGTGAAAGTTACACATGAGAACTTTTTTTACTGCCATTAAAACTTCTCATTGCATGTCATTGCAATGTTGTATAGTGTATATATTGTGAACCAAGGACTATGGCGGGCATTGTTATTTGCTGTAAACACTAGATGAAAATCCATCATATCTGTGAGATCAAGAGGTGTTCACCAGAAAGTATCACATCCTTCAACACAGTATTGAAATTCCTTCCATTTCCTGCACCTCAGTGCCGATAATTGTTGAAAAAAATGAGGTCAAAATGGTTAAGACATCACTTTTACCGGGTTGTGGACACAACTTGAATGAATTATTCAAATTCCAGGGTCAGATGGAATCTCCCATTTTATTCAACAACACCAAGCAAGTTATCTCTTGACAGCACGTTAAATGCACTGCTTTACAAGCTGGAACCGGACATAATGAAGCACGCGAGTCCAATTCCCGGTATAAGCATTAGTAAATGACCTTGAGGGGCACCAAGAATCAAATAAAAGCAAATCCAAGCCTTTTAGTTTAGCACAAACGACTGTACGTAGTGAAAGATTTCAAAAGAAGACCTAGGCTCATTGAGCATGCAGCGAGGGATACCCTGGTTTCATTATGGAACCTTTTTTGTCAACACCAAAGCCTATTATACCATCTTGCTCAAAAGGTAGTGAGATGTCAAGGTTTTTTTTAATAGCCAACATGGTACAAATGTCCAAAGTGTCTATTAAATAGAGAGATTATTTGTATTCAATGAGAAGAATGAGATAATATAGCACCTTTCATACGTACAACTAAGGCCAGTAAAGTACCGATTATTTATCCAGTAAATGTTTTAACACAATTTACGCTTATATGGATTTGGGCGGTACATACTTTCTACATTATTCAATGGGCAGGAGCCACAATGCGCCAAGAATCCTGAGATTTCTGCAGAAATACATGTAGATGTAGCCACAATTTTCTTCATACAACATAATACGTAAAAAGCGGCGAATGTCAGTTAACCAAGTCTCTGTGGAGATCACTGCTAAAAATTAGAATGTGATCTTTGTGCCAGCATTAAAAAACAGCAAATGAAGTCGTCACAAATTAACCATTACGTTTCTGTTTTACATGGCAAAGTGTATGACAGTTAAAAGTATTTTGACGTCCCACCAAGCAATATAAGACACCAGCAGAAGATGCATGATTCCAGAAAAGCTTCAACTGATCCTCAAATTCTTTTGTGTAGGTCACAAGTAAAGATGGCCTTATGATCTGGCACCATGCCCCCAAATGTCCTAACCCTTGTTTAGGCTATGACGAGGTTATACAGAGCCTCAGATCTCATAGAGCTGGAGTGTTGGCTCAACGTCAATCAGCGTAATGTTAGCTGACACACTGGTGAGGGTGGTGACAGGGCAAGGTTATGTGTCACTGTATGCTTGGGGCCTGCATGAAGACCACCACTGCCAGGGTTCTGTCTCATGTGAGTGGGTTGGGGGTGCATGGTTACCCTTGGGTGGGTTGGAATTCAAATTAATGTTCACCACTACTGCGCTGCACCTATCAGCAAATTTGCATTCAACCGTCCTCTGGTGGAAAGGCATTCCAGCAGCCTCAAACACACCGTTGCTGACATGCCATCATAATGTGTATTTGCTGCCATCACAGAGAAAATTCAGTGATAAATTACACGGTATAGGCAGGTTTAAATTTATAAAAATGCAAATAATCATACACCAATCCCTTTATATTATTTTTTGGGGAATGTTTCATTTAATTTGGACTGTCATTTAATCCTAAATTTAGCATGAGGTTGTTACATTCAAAGATCTGTTGTTGACAATGATCTTGAGCTGTGTAACTTTCAATGTTTCGTCAAATATGATGGATAGCTGCATCGGTTTGCCCAGAGATGTAAATCACATTCACCTGGCGGGTCGACATTTAATCAATAAACATCTGAACTGTTGCCGTGACCTATACCCAGAAGAGTTTCATTATACTGACGTGTGTGGAAGCCCTGTGGATTCTCCAAGATAAAGCTAAGATCACCCGCTGTTGATGTCAACATTCGTCACGCTCTAGTTTTTGCAAGACAAATAAATAATCAAATTTTCCTGACAGAGTACCATGACAGTGGGAAACAAGGATATTGCCAACAATTCATTACACAACTAAGCACATTTTTATACATCGTTATTATATATTTTACTCAATGATCCCTCAGTCGAAAGGAAAAACCTAAAGATTTCTTTATCCTTAGGGTGAGAGTGAACTTGACAGGGTTTTTTTTCTGATGGTTAGGTTGTGGGACTGCATTCACAAAACAGTGTGCTGAGCTATTGTGAGATTCGGGGATGTGGGGGGGTCGGGGTGTGGGCTGGGGGGGTCAGCAATAAGTTCATAGATGCGGCAACCATGAATCTTTCACCTCCATAAATATTTCAACATTTGCTTTGAATCATTTAAAGAAAAGGCCCACTCTGTTGTTAGCAGGGCAACATGTTCAAGCAGTATAGGCATATTTTTACCCACCTCCCACCCCACTTCTCTCCATCCCTTGACTCTCTCTCTCTCTCTCTCTCTCCCTTTACTCTTTCACTTGCTCTGACAGTTGGACAAGCTGCTCAGTGGCCCTGAAATCTAGCACATTATACCGCTTTGTTGCTCATCATTCATGTTACACGCCGCATCTGAATGCAATGAAAATGATACGATGATCTGCCCCTCTAAGGCAACATTAGCTTTATGAACAGTAATGCTATGGCCGAGGGCAAGACTCCATTTTCTAAAATGTTCCTTTTTAAGTAAGTGATTTCATTGTTGTTGTTTTTTTGTTTTTTGTTTTTTTATAATATACCTATACAAAATAAGTGTTTCCATGAGGTTACAATGATCACCAAATGCAGATGCAGATCAATATCCATGTATTTTTGTTTAAATTGGGAAATTGAGCATTTGGACTCAATACCCGATGAGTGGTGACAGTCTACTGTGTCTGGTGTCAACTGGAGGTCATCAGTGCTTTCCAGTTGAGTGGCTATGCATATGTAGAGAGTAACACTAGAATATGCATGACTGCTATTAGCATTGCTTAGCTTTGTTTCAAATTGAGACTTTGGGGAGATTAAACAGACAGGAGATAAAAAATACATTAAATCTATCGAATGCTTTAAAGCACATTCAAGCATGTGCACCGGCCCAAACAAGTCCTGTATGGATTTTCTTGATCCGCTTGTTACATGTTTTCACATTCGATAGAATAAAAACTGACCTTAATTTTATTTTCTGTAGGATCCAGTTTGTTTGTTTTTAAATAAAGATTTTTTGTGCAATCCAAAATGATTGCAAAGCAATATTTTCAAGAGTATATAGTACATATACGTGGCATCTAAAAGAAATAGCCCAAAAGTAACAATATGTAGCAACATCATTCAACATAATTCTTGTCATAAAATGTAATAGACATGTGCAGACACAAGAAACCAACAATTAGCTCTACTGCACTGCTGCCAAAGCACTTCAGTATGTGATAATCAGTAATGTCTGTATAAGTTAATCTTTCACAACTATTAAGAAAATGTATTCAACTATGCAAAGGACAGAAATTAACTGGTAAACTGGTATTGGTATATTCTGTTGGATCAGATCAAATTAAAGATTTGAATGACATGAAATCTATTGGGAATATGTTACATATTTAAAAAAATACTGTGATTCACAAAACACTATTTTGAAGTGACCCTCTGAGAGGTAAGCCATTAAATAAACAACACGCTACATGTTAAATTTTTGATCATCCTACCTTATTATAGGTGAGTGAGTTGTTCATATATTGTTTTTCTTCATTTTGTATTCTTAAAAGCTGTACCTGCAATGAGAATGTAAAAACAGTGAATAATGTTTCTTAAATGTCATTATCAAAATCATTTGTTTTAATCAAGCCAACATTCATTTCATCTCATCTAATTTTCTGAACCGCTTCATCCTCACTAGGGCCACGGGGGGTGCTGGAGCCAATCCCAGCTGACTTCAGGCCAGATGCGGGGAACACCCTGAATTGGTGGCCTGCCGATCGCAGGGCACAAGGAGACAAACAATCATTCACACTCACACTCATTCCTAGGGGCAATTTAAAGTGTCCAATCAACCTACCATGCATGTTTTTGGAATATGGGAGGAAACCGGAGTACCCGGAGCAAACCCACGCAGGCCTGGGAGAACATGCAAACTCCACACAGGTGGATCGACCTGGATTTCAACCCAGGTCCTCCACTTTGAGGACGACGCGCTAACCACTCAGCCGCCGAGCCGCCCTCACGCCAACATTCAAAACATTAAATTTGAAAGTGTGGTGCTATAATGCCTTAAAGTGTTCTAAAACTAACGTTTTGATTACCTGTAATTGATGTCAACCATTGGAAGGGTGCTGGGATTTTGCAAAATCAAGCCCAAGTGCAAAGAGTATTTTCATTGTCCTGCTGCGACCTCAGGTGGCCAAAGACTGCAACAACATGTAACGGGAAAAAAATGATCAGGCTAACACAGGGGTCGGGAACATATTTTCTTATGTTATTTCTTGAGAGCCATTCTCAGAATTGAAAAGTGAACATACATGAAGTTTTTTTTGTCATTTCACCACTTTTAAAGTATAAAAAGTCTCTGAATTCTTTTGACAACATTGTTATGCTGTGGCTAATAAATCAGTATCAATGAGATCATGCATCCAGAAGAGTAATAAAACACAAAATTATGATTAAAGTGGTGGTAGAGGTAGTATCAATGCCACAGTGACGCTCATATTAGTGCGTTCGGGACTCAGCTCTCTCACCAGTGATTTCCATATTTTACCTCACAGGTTAGTGGAGAGCCATATGCACCCATGGAAAGAGCCACATATGGCTCCCGAGCCATATGCAACCATGGAAAGAGCCACATATGGCTCTCGAGCCATAGGTTCCCTACCCCTGAGCTAACACCTGAGAACTGATTACAATGATGGGCACAGCATTTAAAGCACACGAATCATTCCAACGAGGATATTAATTTCATGAATAACATAAATTGGTTTGAAAATCGTATCAAATATTCAATTTTTCGACACTTTGTGGAATAAAAGTATATTGCATTTTAAATACATAATTTAAACTCAAACTGCCTCCTTTTCGCGTAAACCCATCAAATATTCTGAACTATTTATTGATCGATGCACCCTTGTCAAAATATTTATTATTTAATATTAAATATTTAAAAAGAAATGAAAGGATACATTCAATTCTAAGGAATATAAATGATTACACGCCACACAGATTCACCGATTGTGCAAATGAGAGCTTGGCCGCAGGTGGACACATATGTATACGTATGTTTATCCTCATCGCAGTCGATGTAGGGATTTTTCAAGCTATGGTGACAAAAAATAACAGTAAAATCCTTTTTTTTAAGTGGCTTACCATTTCCTGATTCGCCTCGCTTTGTGATTCCTATTGAGTGGTGAGCCTCGCTTTGTGTTTCCTATTGACTGGTAAACTTTTTACCACGTGCTTGAAAGACCATAGGTAAACACACGGTGGCAGTAGTGAGTCTCGGGCTCGTTGCGTCCTACTCCACAAACTATAGAAGAAGGCGGGCTTGCTGACGTCATTCCACCAAGTTGAAGTTAGCCCAAAGTAGAGTACGAGGGGCTGAAGAGAAATACAAACCTGGTGCCTTTTGTTCCGTTTTCCCTTTAAGGTAACTACATTGAAGCTGCGACAATGTGGAAGACTTAGTCGTTGTGTAAGAGGGAGCGGAATTCTTATCATCCACCTTGCAAAAGTGACACATGTAACTTCGGCTACGCGCCGTCGCTGCGTTTAGGAGACACATGTTGAGGAAGCATAATGCTAACAAAGCTAACAAACAGCAATATTGATTAACCAGGCTAACAAGAACCTGACAGGAGCGTCTGTCAGCCAGCTGCCATCAAAAAGAAATGCGTTGCTTCTTGTTGCATCCGTCCACCAAAATGAACATTTAAAATCATTTTAAATATCGAATTTCAATATGTGGTGCGTTTAGGCGGGTGGTAGTAATATCCACGTGATTTTATTTTCGTGGAAACAAGGCGGTGAAGCGGACGACTTGTTCAAAGCAGGTTACCATGGAAACAGCCTGCTCGGTCTTTTTTAACCACATTTAAACTTGTGAAATAAGTATTTTCCTTCATCTAATCATATCATAGATGCACGCATTACATGATAAAAGTATTCCTTAAAAAAACTAAAATGTGATGTTACCATTTTCAGAGTGCTCGAAAGCTATAGCTAACTAAATTGTTATTTTGTATTGTTTATAGTGTTTGAGACGAGACATGTTTAACTATTAACATTGACAATTTAGTTGGCCAAGGGTAGATAGTCATTCTTACTTCAATGTGGTTAATATTCATATTTCTAAAATGTCTTCAGCCTTTATTCTTTAACATAATGTGTTTTGGCTTCTTAATGGAATTGTTTCCAGGCTGGCGTTAAAAGATGTGGCGCGTGGAGCATGCGCCGCACGCGTTCCAAGCGCCGGTGGACGTCCACGCCAGTGCAGACGGCCAGGTGTATATGTTCAAGAGGAAAGCCAACGGGATGGCCGTATCGTCGGATGACGAGGAGGAGCTCGGTCTGCTGGAAATGACACCTCGGGCGCTCCAAGAGACGGAGCAGGACAGGATGTCTAATTTCCACTTGCTGGAACGGCATGTACTGGATGGCGACAATCTCAATAAGTTGGCGTTGCAATACGGATGTAAGGTGGGAACAATGACACTTAAGCACAGACTCAGCTTTACAAGGCACCCACCAGGCTTACTGTTAATAACCTCACATTTTGAGTCACTTTCATATATCAAGCGTGCCATTTAGTAGCATTTTTTTTTATTTCTTTTGAGTGTCAATTCAGTCATAAATATAAAGGCTACATCCCTCTTTCTTTAAACAGGTTGCAGACATAAAGCGAGTGAACAACCTCATACAGGAGCAGGATTTATTTGCACTAAAATGCATCAAAATTCCGGTTCCCAAGCACAGTTTTTTAATGGAATCAATCGCAGACACGAGTGGATCTTTAGAGGAAACACCAGTCAAGGCACAGCCGCATGGCAAACAAGTTATGGACTTCCTCATTGAGGTGGACAACGACACAGAGAAGCTGATTCCTCCCACAGATGACTGCGACGTGGAACTGTTGGACATTGGACCCAAAGGGTCCGTCCTCAAAGGACAGAAGGGACAAGGAGCGGACTGGGGCATCCAATGGTGGAACGCTGTGGTGGCCATGCTGCTTATTGGGATTGTCTTGCCCTTATTTTATGTCATTTACTTCAAAACCAAACACGCCGGTGGGATCACGCCAGCAGGTGACGCAGTCACATCCTCCTTGATCACGTCCAACAACTCCGTTACCAACAACTTTGGTACCGGTGGACCTGAGCCGGGATAGATCACGTCGACTGGATTGCACTCTGCCGAATGTATTGAAATGTGCAATACTGGCCTCATCTAATGTTGGAATCGGCCCTTGAATCGTTGGCTGCCATTGCCGGCGAAAGATGTCCAGTCATATCAAATTTGTCAACAAAAACTAAAGTTTTTCTAGTTTTTCTAGTTTTATTGTAAATTGTGAAGTGGTTTTTAGATCACCCATACTAAATTATCACAGCCAAATCAAAACACATGACCAGCTGCAGTGTTCCCTCTCATTTTTTTCAGAATACTGTTCTTAAATCAGTCATTACAAACCCTTTCAAAAACCTTAACCTTGAAAAAAATGCTTTACATATCATTTGCAAGTACAGTACTGTGGCGAATGCACTTCCACTAAATTCCCTTACATGCAAAACTGTAACTCAAGTGTCACATTGACCTCTCTCTCCTTTTGAACAAACTACGCTACTTTCTAATTTCAGCGTGGCATTGGCAGCATCCTAGCGCAGTTGCGAACGAGCACAAAAACTGCAAATAGTTTTTTATCAAATTGGTGGACAGTGAACTGCAAATATGAAAGGAATACTGCAGCAAGGCCAGTTTTCCCAAACACATTTGTGTTTATCAGGTTTGAATTAAACTGCTGTATTGTGTGTTTTTCAAGCTAATTAGCAGGAGGTTATGCTAATGTGTAAGTGTCAAGAGTCCTGATTCTAATTCAGTTTTCCGATTGCCGGGCTTTTTTTAAATTTACGTTGCTGTGACTCACATCTCAATTGCTTCACAGCCATGTAGTATAAATCTAGCCATGTTGCTTGTGCTTAGTGGACTTGAATGGCATGCCAAACGTTTGAACTGTATCACAAAAGCACAACATAGTGCAATAATGTAAGTTTGACATGTTTCTGCATTTTGGTTTGTAACTTGAAGCAAAGCGTACATAATGTGTGGAATGACAACGCGGGATGCCTTAAACCTTTAATGTTAAGTTTGACTTAATGTTCTGAAATGTGCATTTTTCAGACATTGTAAGACTGCAGGGAATTTGGATAATATTTTAACAAAATTAGCCTTAAACACAGATGTGGCTTAAATATTTTGTGGGATATTTTCAAGATGTTAAGTAAACATTGAAACTGTGACTGATGAGTTTATTTTTATGTGAAAATATTTAAGTACTTGCTAAAAGCTCACTTGGACAATTCCTTTTCACTTTTAAACATGTTAACCAATTAGGAAATAATTTATCTGACTCAAACACACTAAAGGAAAATAAATCAAAGTGTTTATGATATATATTTTTACTCATTTGACTGTCAAAATGGATTGGACTTTGAGCACTATCAAAGGCAGCCAAGAAGTAAACTGGTTTACTAACATACGTTTAATTTTACTCTTTCATATTCCATACATTGATCACCAGCACTCGGACGACATCTTCAACTGTAAGTCCGATATGTGAATTTGTTGCAAGTGTAGTAAATATCTACTTTACAAAAGTGGGTAGACTTCTCAACTGTTTTACCACAGAATGCTAACATGAGCACGTCACTTCAGGTACTAAAACGTGACCAGACAAGCCCGGTTACACTTAGAAATTGGGAAAAATCTCACCCACTCCAGTTTTTTTTTTTTGCCTTGATGGGTTCCAGTTCATGACGTTCAGGTCTGCACAGTAGTAAAACTCAATTTAGTGCCCGGTCTGTGCCCCTGCGGCTCAGGGAATATACTTCGGAAGGTCAGATTGATGCGAGGCCCACGGTCGTGGTACTCCTTGGCCACCTGATGCTGAGTAGCGCAGACAGAGACAATATCAACACAGACTTACATGATCAGGGTTAATAAGAACCCCTCCACTGGTTTAATATTTTAAGAGTGGGTTAATTCTTTGGTTTGGAAACCAAACATTAGTATTACTGAGGTGACAAATTCAGACAAGCGGCTGTCTTGTTTCTGATATTCATAAATAAAAGCATACTAACGTATGCTGCAGAGATGCATTAAAATGGCTTTTATTAATGCCAATAACTCTAACATAAAAGCACAGCGATCAACACATATATATATATATATATATATATATATATATATATATATATATATATATATATATATATATATATATATGTATATATATATATATATAGAGTTTAATATTGTTACACATTTAGAATGAGCATTACTATTCCTAATAAGCAAATATATTGATTAATATTGTAAGCACTTTTGTAATAATGATTTATATTCCTAAATAAGCATTGCAAACACATTTATAATAATGATTACTCCAACATATGTGAACTTAGTGTGTTTGTGGGCGCCTACCTGCCAATCATCTTGCATGGCACCTTCCATCAGAAGCAGCGTTCCATGACCCAGAGGAACCTTAATATGCTCCATGTAGGTGTAGTCACCATTTTCCTCCTATGGCAAAGAGATGACCATCGCATACATAGCTAAGGGAAATTTAGAGTGTTTAACAAGCCTACGATGCATATTTTGGAACGTGGGAGGAAACCAGAGTATCCAAAGAAAAATGCAAATTCCACAAAGGAAGTGTTTTAGTAGTGTGCGCCCGTGCACGTGTCCTACCGGTGGCGGTTTTTTGCGGAGGCTGAACACTCGGTTGTCCCCTAGGGTGAGCGAAGCGATGACGGGCTGGTGGCCCAACGAGGCCTCGTCATCGCTGTGCCAGCCGATGCTGTCGTGTCCATCTCGGTACAGGTTACAGAGCAGCGAGTTGAAGCGGTCGTCTCCTCCGCCGCTCGCCTCAGCGACCGCTCGGCGAAGGCTCAGCAGCAACGGATGCCACTAAATGGTACAGAGAGCATGACAGTCAGAGTTCAGTCTGTACGACTACCTTGACATACCCATTTCATTTCATTTGAACCGTGATCAAGTTTGTAACTCATGCCAACCCATTTGAAAACTTTCCAACACATGTTTGAAATGAGAAGTGGACTTGGCTTTGTCAGGCAAAGTATGAGATGTTAAAAGACCTCTGTATTGGCAGCCAGAGTGGAACGAGCGTATGTGTAGGGTAACTCTCCAAACCAGCAGGTCAACCTTGGTTCCGAGTACGCCTCACCTAATGGAAAGGGGAAAACACACAAATAGCATGAGCTTGTGGTTACATTTTATCATCGACTGTACCAACCTTGTCTAAAATTGGTCTTTTGTGACCAGGGGAGTTCTGCCAGCAGCTTACTGAACATCCAGTCGGCCTCCTGGGTTGGAAGAAAGCCTGGTAGCAGCCGGAGTCTGAGCACACAATACAACCGCACATAATATGTTTACAGTAGTAAAATTGACTTACACAGCACCATTGATGGTAGCAGACGTCCAACCCATTTTGACTGGGAAGCCTAGGAAGGATCTTTTGCTGCCAGCCCTTCCCAGTTTTAATGGACTGGACGTCCTATTTCCGATTTTTTTTTATTCACCTGGAAATCCCTGAAGGCCCATGGCTGATCTCATAATAACCTGCCTGGCTGTGGAATACAAAATATTAATAATTTAACATTTAGTAGTGTGGCAGATTCAAAAAAATAAAGATCCATTCGATTCCAATATGGTACTTACTCAATAACTTTCTCTGGGGGAACCTCTCTAATTTTCTGAGAAGAGGAATATAGTAATGTATTTTCAGTAAATGTGACATTGTAAGAATAGATATTGTTGGATTGTTTTTTCGATGTAGCAAGGGACCTTAACGGGCTGCTGGAACTCAAATTGGTCAGGTGTCGTCTTTGGATGAACTCCCCATGATGCTACAGCTGGATTGGCACTTTGGCTTTGGGGACCTACAACGTGAATAGAAACAAAGCACATGATTTGGACGTCTAGGGCCGTCAACGTGCCACGCGCTACCTGCTGGCCTCGGTTGTTTGGGCAGCTGTTTGGCCCAGGAGCCCTGCACCCTGGCACGCTGGCGTTTATCCGACATCACGCCTGTGCAAAAATGGAGAAAATAAAGATAATACATTTTTGTTTGTCATGTGCACGCACGTGAAATTGTGGTTCTTTTCTCAAGTGTGGTTTGTCAATAAAGAATATACTATAGATAATGTATTAAAACTATTTTTCTAACAACGAGTTACATCCGAGTTCAGTTCCTTTAATACGTCGCTCTGCCACAAAACGATCAAAAACCATGTATTAATCCGTACATAATCTCTAAATGTTTTTAATTAAAAAGTGATGTACAATTACTGGTAAAAAGACTCACCTGGAGACACAAAACATCGTAGAACTGCGAAGAACGGAGATAATGTTGGTTACATTACATGAGGATGGACCGCCATGACAGTTGTGTGTTTCACCAAAATAAAAACAACGTGCAATAAAGATGTAGAAGAAAGGTTCCTCTTCAGATTTTACCTCATCTTTTGTGAGACTTTCACCTCGAACATAGTTAATTGGTTGTATTTTGATTTACGTTTCTTTTGTAAAGTATATCCGCACTTAAAATCATTGATGTTTACAAACATTACACGAAGCACGCTTTCCTTTTTAGCAGTTAAAAATGCATTCAAATTCTTCGTGCATTTAATCTAATGGAAATCTATTAGTATTTATACATATATATTCAGTGGCGGGCCGTCAGGGCCTTCAAGGCCTTCTCTGCTGGCCTAAGAAATATCTGAATCATATTATATTTTGTCCATCAATACGTACTTATTATTCCAAATGGTCTGTTAGCTTCCTTTCATTGCTTTCCCCCCTGGTTGCACTGCTTCCAGATGTGTGTTTTCATATTGAAGCATTTAACCAATCACATTTCAGCCATTATTTGTTGCCAGATCAGATCTGCCTCAAAGCCTTCACAATCAGTTCTGCGGGCTCTGCTGCATTAAACTAGACTGTTGCCTTTAACCAATCAGATTTCGAGTTGGCAACCCCACAATCTTTTTTCCCAGCCTTTGGCATTTTGCTGGCTGGGATACGTCATTGCTTTCACCAACTATGATTGGCTAGTAGGCGGGCCAAAGCCATAGTGAGGCAGCCAGAGATCGCAAACTCCACCCACAATGGCCGACAGAGGCAAAAACAAATGGATTCTGTTGCAGATTTGCTCACAAAGCTATTTTCCAGACGGACTTTTCCAGAAAAAATGGACATCATTAAGAAAGGGCGGTCAACTCCGAAGCTAGCAAGCCTGTTACAGCCGGGAAAATGGTGTGTGCGCCACTTTCAGTGCGCTAACTTAGCTGCACAAGCAAATATATTGTTGTGTTGATTTAAAGCCATTTTCAAAACGGTCTATGCCGGAAATATTATCTCCCTCCGCTCCGCTCAGCTCTGGCCTTGAAGCTCCGCTCCGCTTGGCTCTGGCCTTGAAGCTCCGCTCCGCTCGCCCCCTCATCTTTGCTGGCTGTAATTCAACCTCACAAGGATTTTGGACAGAGAGCCTTTGTTTATTGTATTCATTATTATAGGGGAACCTTCCGTTTGCGTGGTAATCGAGTTAAAAACAATTGTTTAATCATACAATAATAATATATGAAGATGAAGTAGCTGTAATAAAATCTATGAGTAAAATATGTCATAGTCTCCATTAGATTATATGGTTAAAATATGTTATAGTCTTCAATATATATATATATACAAATTATCTGAAGGACAAATACAGTTTAGTACGGAGCCCCCACTATATAAAAAAGTTATTTACTAATGCAGTTTGTGGAAAAATTTAAAACCACAATAACAAAAAAAGTATAATAGAATTTTTTAATGTATTTATTTATTTATTAATTGCACCTTGTTAAAGGGTTTAAATATGTCAAAAACCCCATTAGTCGGTTTTTAATTCAGTGCAAGATCTGTCTCCTTATTTTATTTACATAACGTACATATTTGAACAATAAATCACTGCTGAATAACTTCCCACTTTTCAGAACTATGAAATAATTTGAAGTTTGATTTGTGTCAAATGTATACTTTTATTAACAAACTGTAGCAAAAAAAACACAAAGCTACAATCAGAGGTAAACAGTGCACATCACATATCAAGTGGTGGATAAAGCTATTGAAAAAGATTGCCTCTGACCGTGAGGCGCCATATACTCCAAACTCGGAATTGTGACATCTGAAAATACGTCAATAGGTCAACGTGAAAGGTTCATCGTGAAATATTCATGTCCATTATTGCGAAAACACAACAAATGGGACACGTGTAAGAAAGGCATGTGTTGCATGTTATTGCAGCATCAATGACTGTAGAAAAGGCACTTCAGTGTTGTTCAACAATCCAAAACACAAAAATAAAGTGATATGTTCCTAACAACATCCCACCACAAGGCATCGTCGTAATAAATAGTGTCACAACACTTCCCCTCACTTCTTTGTCATAAGGACTTGCTTGAAAGCTACTATTGAACCGAACCATCAGGATATGTGTTGGGTAGGAGGTCTTACACAAATATAAAATAAATATTTTTTTACACTTATATATTTCAAATAAAAACCCACCACCATTTCCACTGCTTATAACAGCAGGATTTAACAAACCACAGTTTCTTATTTTTCGGCCATAACATCTCAAATCAAGTTTTATTTTTCTTTGGGTTTTTCCAGGGTAACCCACTCGCATGCCCCACAGTAGTTATCCAATGAGAGCCCTCCAAAAGGCGCTAATGCTTAAACACTGAGTCAGGGTCAAATCGGTGGTCTCAGTCCGTCTTCAAGCCAGTGCCGTTCTTCTGCTCACGCTGCTTCCTCCTATTCAAGTATCCTGTGCGCTGGAGGCGGTTCATTCGCGCACCCAGGAAGATTACAAGGGCGATGGGCGCCAGCTTGGTGCTCGCCCAGCCCTTTTGGAAGAAAAAAAAGGAAAATCAATGGTAAGTGGAAATAAGTGTTTGGTTCCTTTGGGAGCGTGGGGGGAATGAGAGTGCATGAGGGTGCTCGTTTTTGCCCCCATTTTTAAATTGAACTTTACAATTTAATAAACTGAAAAGTGCACTAGCGACTATGGCCTGGTGCATATGCGAGCAACATCATAGTAATTAGGAAAATGTATTAAAAAAAATTACATTACACTGCAATCTTTAGATACAATGCTCCTATGACTACAGGAGTGTCTTACCATGATGGCGTGTGGAAAGTATCCGTTGGTCTGACTTTGCAGGCCCACGGTGTTGAGCTCGGCAGCCACATAGCGCTCTGGTGTGGGTTTATCCAGGGTAGGTTTCCTGATCCGGGTCATTTTGGTGGCCACGAAGAAGGGCAGCACACTCTGAAGGAAGAAGTTAGAGAGTACTCTTATACAGCTCAATTCTACAAGTGGGTTGAGTCAGAAATTCATCCATTATGGTTTAGGTGCCTGACTGAGTTTGGCAAGTTTTTGGCTCAGAGGAAAGGATAAAAGGCCAAGATTTTTCCATGTAGTTGCATTTATAAGAAACACATGAATGAAAGTGAAATATCTTATGTCTTAAAAATTAATATGCTGACCCAATGGGAAACTAGATGTTGTTCATTTAGGCCTGTTGAGCTGAAAAGTGCAGTGTTGTCTATTAACAGCAGATGTCACAAGAGTGCCTGGAGCGAGTGCTTAAAACAGAACACAATTTTCAAAGTTGGACAAGATGTTCTGTCACTTTCACTGCAAAAACAGCCAAGCAAACAGTCATGTCAATCACTGGATTGACGCAGTCAACTTTTTTTCTATAATCTTTGAGACCACTACCTCTGTTCCATTTTATTAATCACCCATTTTTGAGTATTATTTGAGTTCAAGTGGTCTCTTTGGTTTGAAATTATTGTACTGCATTGCTTGCTTTTATTTGACCATGTTTTCTTTGTGAGTAAGAATCCTGCATTCATGTGTTGTGCTTTACGTAATATACAACCATGTGCAAAAGAGGCAACCTTCTCACCTGGATGATGACACCCTGACGTCTGTATTCTTCCTCAAGACCACGAGAGAAGAAATCCACAAAAGCCTAGGTTATGGAAGGATGAAGATAAAGATTTTGATTGCAGAAAGTAATAACTTGTACTTGAAGGGAATTGAGTGGGGATGAAGTACAAACCTTTGTGGCGGAGTAGATGGTGAGCAGTGGGAGAGGATACATGCCACTGGCTGAGGAGATGTTGAGGATCACGCCTTTGGATCTGAAATAACACAAGATTTACAGAAGGAACAAAACAAACCTGAACGGCATTTACAGTTGTTGACCAACTGTAAGTGACTAAAAGATGGCAGGGGTTGACACACGGCTTTCTCTGTGAAGCCATTCATATACCAACACCGGGTGTGCTACATCCATCTTAAATCAGCATCTTCCCCCAGATTTACAAAAAAAATTGAACACGCAGTTTTGGGTGTGATTTTAAGAACCAAAGCTCTTTTGGGGCTGATGTTGATTATGGCATGGATAAAGGATGTGTAAATTGCAAATTAAAAAAGGAAAAAAATTATCAAGAATATTTTTGGGAGGAAAAGCTAGTGTAAATTGAAACATTCTTAACATCAATTTTCATTGAGATGAATTTTACTTATAATAAAATAATAGTAGATAAAATTTTTAAGTTTAATGTATTTTGTTATCCAAGTCAACTTTCATCACAGTTACATTTCGATTTTCAATTAGAAATAGCCAATTGTATTAGAATTAGAAAAGAAAAATGGTGATTTTTTTTGTATCATGTAAATACATTTTTAAAAAATGAGTAGTCAAATCACTGGTGATAATAAAGCATATGGTTAGTTAAATAACCAAACAAAAAACATTTTTCTATGGCGGGCGACTTCAAATTCAAGAAAAATGTAGTTACGGAAAGCTTTTCAAGTGTTTTTGACCTGTCCTATACATTTATTTTACGATCAAATCGCATCAACAATTTTCCAGGAAATCCTACGTCTGCTCTCTCAAACACACACACACACACACACACACACACATACACAGCTTTATCACACACACACACACACACACACACACGCAAACGCACGTTGCCAGTGTGCGTTGCCATGGCAGCCTGTTGCTGCAGTGATGTAGTCTCAAAGCGGAGAAGGAAAAAAAAAAACTCAGAATGTGCCTGTGACACAGTTGGCCAGCATCAGTCACGTGGGAACACGGCAAGCCAATCGTAGAGGGGAGGGTACTTTGTGTGAATTGAAAGCTTGTCAGCATTTGTGAACAAAAGGAGAGGAAGCAGCCATGGCTGTGGTGGGGAAAGACTCAATGATACTACATACCTAGAAGCTTTTCACAGGCAACAATGGTCTGACGTGAATGCATGACAAAAAAAAAACAGAAAAGGCACAGGAGGAGCTCACCTGTCAGCCATTCTGGGCAGCACCAAGCGGGTCATCTAGTGGGCAACATGTATGTTAGACTCTACAAAAAAAACAAATCTAGGAGCCTGGTAAGCATTCAGGAATCAGAAAAGGTAGAGCGTGTGGGTAAAGGAGGGAGAGATGCGTGGGTGGCGGCGCAGACCACCGTTGCTTTGGGAACAAGTGAGAGACTGCAGGTAACCACCAAAGAAGAAGAAAGGGCAGGCAGTGACAGCAGGGGAAAGATGGAAGAAGCAACATTGGCATGGGCTTTATAGGCTCAGACCAAGGCAACTTACCTGGCAGACCGATGTCACGTTGACATTAATCATATTGGTGATGAACTGAAACAAAATAGAACTTGAAAGATAAGCTTCAATTTAGCAAATATATCAATTAAAACACAATTTAGGGAAACTTACATTGTCTAGATCAGGAATATGGAGGTAGTACTCGGGGTATGGATAGGAAACACCAACATTATTTACTGTAAATAGAAGTTAGAGTTAGAAAAAATAACTGAATGTGATATTAAAAAAAACAAAAACTACCCACAAGGAGGCAGCAAAAGCAAACGAGAGAAACTAGTCAGCCACACCTAACAAGCAGAAGAGCAACTGGTTTTAAAATAGGGACAAAGAGTTCTTGAGGCACAATGTACATGACGGCTTGATCCAACTCGGATTTCTTTAAGTGTCAAGTATATAATGATGTAGTACACATCTTTAAACTGTTTAATGCAGTCATACTCGTTCTAAATGTATATAGTATGTCTTTTGCTAAAGCGAGTAAAGCACCTCCAACTACCATTTGTATATCTTGTGCCCAAAAAAAGAAGATTCTAATTATCCAGGGTGTTGTAAATGTATTCTTGTAGGAGAGGGACATTATTAAAATGTTCTTAATGTGTTTTTTTAATATAAATCACAAAAATGTACATTAAATTAATGAATCTGAATTAATAAATTCTTTAAAATATTTTAATATTGCAAAATAAGATCTTTCTTGACCTAGCAGTAAGACAGAAATTTAAAAATATACATGTATGGATGTGTATTTTAGTTCAGAAAATCCATTGCGGATTTCCCATTTATTTTAATTCAGAAAAATTGGCATTTTTAAGTCTGGGATTTTTAAAGCTTGTTTGTTTTCTTTTAAAACATAGTAATTCACATTGACCCTAAACATTTTTGGTAGTGCTATATAAAAACACACCACAAACATATACGGACCATCAAAACGAGAATCTAATTGAACATGTAAATTCTTTACCGAGAACACCAATCTCCAACCCAGACAGTCCAGCCTCGATGGAAGGGTAAATGTTGGTCTTGCCAAAGTCAGCGGCAATGACCTTGGTCTCCACTCCAAACTGGTCCTCTGACACAAAATAAAAACAACGTTTATTTATTTTTTATTTTTTAAGGAAGAGAAATTACTGCGCATTAAAAGAAGAAACAATCCGGGGGAGAAATTCTACTGCAGTTCTAGAATTAAACAACAGAGAACGCTGCAGACCACCAAAGCAACTGTAGATGTCACTGACTATGCAAAGGATAACTAACAGTTGAAACAAATAATAAACGAACGAATTGACCAGTAGATGGCTGAGGGGTGTCCCCTCTTTGTTAGACTGATGAAATGATGACATTGGCCTTTGAGCAGATGGAATTAGCATTTTTCCACTTATCCCAACAGAGGGAGGACAGCGTCCTTATAATTGGCACCCTCATTTGTTATCTAGACTAAGCTATTTTATTAGTTTTATTATTAATACACAATACTACTGTATTTTCTGGACTATAAGTCGCACGTTTTTCATAGTTTGGCTGGGCCTGCGACCAATAATCAAGCGTCAACTTGTAAATGGGTATCTATTATGTATTAATGCGTATTTAACCTGTTGTTCTCCATTTTGCTATTGCTTAACGCACGTTTCTTCTTGGTTCCTGGTGAAATAAAAAATTGCCCTCCCAAAAATGGGACTTGTATGCATGTATTCTTCTCGTCTTCTCGTCATTGAGTATTCTTTGGCAGATGAGACTTGGTGCGACTTATAGTCCGAAAAATACAGCAATTAATATCCAGATAGTGTGATGCGGGACCAACTTGCATAGGTACACTTACCAAGCGACCTGGCCACATCATCCAACTTGTGTTGGGAACGGCTGATCAACACGATGGCAAACCCTCGACGAGCAAGCTGGAAGGAAGACATGTCAGGTTATATGGGGGTGGTCTTTACAGGAAGTGGCTGACAGTTAATTTTAAAATAGCATTTTTTTGGAGTAGCATACAAATGCTGAGCTAACAAATATCACTTTGCAAGTCATTATATTTGCATGTTTTCCCTGATCCAAGTGCTGTGGTGAGACTAGCTGTGGCCTTTGATTGAACCCTGAATTGTATGCCTGAGTCACAGCCTTTCTGTCAAAGAAAGTCAAAGAAATATTCAAACAAGAAAGAAGGCTTTTCAGGAGACTCACCTCCTCCGCATAGGATTTCCCAATTCCATCTGTGGCTCCGGTAACAACTAAACAGGGAAGGTAACAGAAAGGTCAGCCGGGGGTTTTAAAACTAAGTTTTTATACCGATTGATAGACATCTAAAAATGTTGCACACAATTTTCTAATGCATTTCAAATTCTTACCCACTTCTGCATAATTATCCAATTATTAAAAATGAAGCACTTTTTCTTATAAACAGAAAGAGCTGAAGTCTGCATAACCCAGTAAATAACCCCAGCAACCTGGCTGTTGACTGTTACTTGACTACAACAAAAAACGTGGCCGCGCCCCGACTTCAGGTTGGACTGCTTGTCACCAAGACTTTCCGCTGGCTAAGCAACAATGTGACGAAGATTCCCGATGACATGACGATGCTTGCAGGTTAAAAACACGCTGTCATCCCATGCAGACAGGTGAGGCTAATCATAGCTTATCGGGATCACTGCATACAATACAATGAACGATACACACCTAAAGCGAATTTTAAGTCAACCCAACTTGGAGAAAGGTTACTGTCATGGTTCGCATTCACCATTCATTGAAAGGTACAGCATGAACCCATGCAATAAAAACAATAAATCCTCATATTTGGCTCTAAATATGTGAATTCAATCATATGCTAATGAAAATTGAACAGAAGAGCTTGGAGATCTGCCAAGGAAATAGACAAACTAACTTGAAATATAATACAACAATAAACACATTTAATCAGTGAGTACATTACAGGCTGGCAAATGTTTTGAATCCAAACAAATTCAGTTCAAATCATATTTTCTGACAACTGGATCATCGGTAGGAACTGGCACTACTACAGCTGCTTCTACTGTTCTTTTTAGATTAACTCATCGGTGGACACTGACCGGTATTGATGTCCTATCCTATCTATTTGAACCCGGAATAACTAGCAGGGAACAGCATGGAAAGTGGGCTCACTGAAAATTCAATGTAAAGAACTAATACCACAATTTCCTAATTTTAGACTTGCATGCACTCTACAATAGTTTCCAGATAGTGGACTATTGACACATGACATTTAATGTGTACTATTTTGTGTGCTTTGTGATCGCGGGCGGCAATATTCTATATGGGATTAGATGTAAACAGTTAGTTTAAAATAGTACTATTCTGGGTTGACTGCGGTGAGAATGTTTGACAAACACTGTTTCCAAAAATAGCCCCTTGGGTATCTGTCAAGCTTCAAATGGATCAATTTGACGAGGATGCGAAACAAAGCACACAAAAAGAATGGTCGTCGTGTGCGCAAGGCATCGATGATCAGTTGATGAAAGATTAATGGAGGCTTAGAGGACATTCTCTGGTGACGAGCGAGAGGGTGGGAGCGATGACAAACGAACGAGAAGGAGGAGGAAGAAGAGGGGCTGGCGAGATGCGGCGGGATCCTGGGGGCGTCTAAAAATAGAAGCGGAGAGAAGCAGGAGAAGGAGCGTGTGAAGGAGAAACCGAATCAAGACGGAGGGAGGGAAGAGTGAAGAGAAGAAGGCGACTGAGAGTAGCACAAAGTCAAAAAGTGAATAAGGGGAGCAGAGTTTATTTTTAAATGTGACTCTTTCATCATGTCTCTCGCTTCACTCTCCCACCCTCAATGTTAAGAATGAAACACTCCGACAGATAAAAGCTTCAATGGGAAACGACCATACCAATTCATGCCAGAAGGGGAAGAGTAATACGCATAATGCTCGACAAGGAGAACCTAACAAGTGTCTCTAATACTTTATAAACAGTGCACTTGACTTTGCATTCAACAATACAACATTTAAGCAATTTTCAGTTCTGCTAGTACATTTTTAATGTAACAATTTGTTAATGTCAGATACCATAAATTCACAATGTAAATATTTCAAATTATAAACAACCTTCAGAGGGAAAAAGTTGTGACGGTTCACGCAAACGTGGGCGGGTTGCACTCAACCCCACCGAGTTGCAACAGTATAAAAGTGTGTCGTGTGACGAGATACACATGTGCTTACATGAAGTTTCAGCATGTGCAATAATTCATGTTGTTTATGACAAAGCATGAGGGGTGGGGTGCGGCTGGAAGGAAAATTAGCCTTTGAGTGACAGGTGATAAAAAGTGTGACTCACTTCAAGTTCTGATCTTAAGTGTGACCAAAAAGCTGCATCCAAAACTCAACCAGGCTGAACAGTCACGGCGGCTACAGCTCATTTAGAAAACAACCAGTGTCAAACAATGCAAAAAATACGCTGTTAATATGCAGTAAGAAAAGAAAGGAAATTGATCGCGAATAAGAATACGCCTGAGCTGACCAAAATATAGCTCTGCTTTGTTTTAGACAACACCCAGAGCCAACATCTCCTTGGTTACATGCACCAAAATGTGAGTAGTTGAAATTTGACTTCAGTTTGAAAAAATCTTTACACATACACATATATACGTTTATATCAAAATTACTTGAACAGTGCTTTAGTATTCTGAGGAGAGCTACATCACCCGGTGGGAACCCCCCTACCCCACAGCCTTGCACATCTCCATATCCTTGTGCTGTACTTATGAATGACAACACTCCTCCCACCTATTATATAATAGCAGCATTCTCTGAATAACCATTGCATGTGTGTGTTGTGCACGCACGGATTGCCTATAGAGCGTGTGCTTATGTGGGTTCTTATAGACTGTGTAAAAATGCTCTTCAGTATAACGACATAACTGCAAGGCAACCAAATTAGATGTTTGCTAAATGAGGATTGACAATGACTTCGATTGAGTGTACTGAGTCACATCGAGGGATTCTCCTGAGATAAGATCTAGAATTATTTTGAGAATTTTCCGAGCAGAACGCAAAGTGCTTCCCTCTTTTCTCCATTGACTGAATTGTACATATACTATATGTGGCACTGAGTGGGATAGGTTTGAAAAAACCCTGTGCTAAGGGCTATTCTTAACACATTCACTGTTCCCCGTTTACAACATCACCGTCTCAAACTGATATTCAGGTGCTGAAGTGGAAAAAAAAAAAAAGAAACTTGCCTATTTGCCGTTTTGTAACCCTTGTGAGGATAATTGCTAGGGAAAATGAACGGCTATTACAAACTGCTCTCACCAATATGTATTACTGTTCGACGCCACCGTAGATTTTGACAATACAAGAACAATGAGCAAAATGCAGATTTCCTTGCTGTTGCTTGATAAAATGAAAGCAGGTTTTCCCAATTCGTTCAGCGAAAGATACGTTGCACTACTCTTAAGCACCAAACGTGGCCTGACGGGGGCGCTTTGGCACCACGAACACCACTTCAACACTCCACGTCATGTCCAGAGGTATTGACATCCCAGCAGCCTTTTGTACAACGCACCCCCCATCCCACCCTCCCTCACTGGGATGAGGAGCGGCCGCTGCCTGCTCGCTACGCCGCGGCTCTATAAAAAGCAGCAGGAGTAAAAATAGCAGCGACTGACTGCTTTGTCTGGGAGCTAAAGCCCCACCCACCCTCTCCGCTCCCCAAAACCCACCCACCCATCTATTGCCTCCAGCCTTGCATGCTTGCCTGCCGCATGCACCTGAATACCAAGTAAGACTGCTGACGTCAGAGTCAGCATCATTGCCACGACAACAGAGGCTGCAGCATCCACGCTGCATGCTGGGAAACACCGCACACACTCGTTTGGTATCATGATGGAAAACGGGATTCATTTAACCAAACTGACAATATGTTGCCTATTGCAATATAATAGTCACTAAGATACCTTCAAATAACAGTGTCTTCGTCAACTTTTTTCTAAATATAGCTAACCCTTATTATTCACAGGGGTTCATTTCAGAAATTACCCACCCAAAATAGAGCAATATAGTATATCAAAAGAGATTGCATAACAAACACTATAGGCAGCATATTTGAAGTAGAAAATATGAAAAGTACTGTTTTTTTGCGTTCAGTTTATGACTTTAAAGCTTATTGGTGAATGTAGCTCTCTTTTCCTACATGTAAGGTCAAGTATGAGTAAATGGATTTTAAAAAATAAATAGGTACAAACACCTTTTGTGGTCACTTCTTTTTGACCAAATGAAATTAAGGGTGAATGGCTTCATACTAGGGTTGGGGGATACGGCCTAAAAATAAGATCTGGTTGTTTTCACCCAAATTTACAATGGGTTTTTTTCTTCCACTTTAAATTTTAAAAAGGAGACAAGAAGAACTGTTAAATATAATGAAATATTGAAGTAGTAAAGTTGAAAACTTATGTATTAAATCTATTCTTTCCCCCTATTTGTGCTTTTAACCCCCAATTTCAAGTACTAACAAATCTTTATAGGAAAAAAGATTTTTTTTTACTTTTTGCAATCAAATAAAACAAACTACTAATTAATTCATAAATTGTTGACTTATTTTCAAGGCCTACTGGATTCTTACAAAACAACCTATTAGACTGCAATACTACCTATGACGTTTAATAGTTTGTTTTAACCTCCTATGACCTGGCGACCATGTGTGGAGATCACATTTTTGGTTGTCACAAGACTATAATGTTACATTTTGGACTACAAGGGCCTGGTGTCCAGTAATGTGGACATCATTTTTCTCAGCAACTACATCATATAAAAAGACAATTCTTTGTTTTTTTACACTCATCAGTTACCAATTAGCCAAAATATCAAAGAGAAAATAAAAATGCATGCCCTGCAACAGTCTGGGTCTTAAGAGGTTAATCATGGCAACACTTAAAACTTTATACCAAAAGAGTGTTTTAGAATGGAGGGGGAGAAGAAAGGAAACAAGACTAAAAATAAAAATGAAAAAACCCAACCATTAGGAACCGTGAACGTGGGATAGCTGGATTGCCAAGCAAAAAAATAAAAAGTGCCTGTTTTCACTACATACTATATGTTATAGCAGTAAGCAGTCATGGGAGGGGGAAAATAACACTTTCACATACCATCAACATGAATAAAATATTAATAATAATTTGATATGAAAAGGTTGACAGTCTGTCTTTTAAAAACAGTAGTAAAAATAAGCATCTGCCAAACCCTCAATTAAGATTCTCAGTATAAAGAGACACTGCGGTCCTTGTATGCCCTGCTCTTGTTATGTAATCTGTCGCACCCGAAACTCGCCTATCAACGAGCAGGGGCCTCCTACATTACACAGAGGAAGGGAGGGTGAGAGCATGCAGCACAAGATGGAAACACATACACAAACGTGTACATATCTTTAAATAGCCAGGGAGAAAGTCACATGGGGTATATAAAAGTTGACAAAAATAAAACTTGATGGATAAAGGAGGGAGACTTGTACTTCAGAGACACCCAAGATAGATCCTGCTACTATATTTAGACACAATGCCAAATAACTCCAAAGTTCAAAAGAAATAAAGACATTTCCTTTAACTATTTGAGGCGATATTTGGGGAAACTTTAAAATTTGGGAGGTTTGCACGAGCATTTACGTCGTAAAATGCAGATGACTTCCTTGTTAGTGACAGTGGTTTGGGGGAAAAAACTGCAGTTAACACAACAAAAGATGTTGAACGACGACCAAAAATGTATTGTCACTTATTAGCAAATGGGAAGTGTTGGCGTTTGATGTCTTCACACTGGAGGAGACTGGCTATGGTAATATTAACAAGTGAATGTTAAGTTTTTCCACCATTAACTCACTGGCTGCACTTGACGACATTAGACGTCCAATCCACTGCACAAACGGTTTAAAGCTTTTCAAGTAAGTAACAATGAATAGCAGACATTTTTTGCAATTATGCACTCAGCCGTCGTTGAGTATTTGGAATTTTTGGACACTAATTGGTGAAGCTTTGCAAGTAGAATTCTTCCCATTCTTGCTTGATGCAAACCCCCAATCTAGGACCTGCTGTTATCTTTCACCTTTAAAAGGTAGACAGGTTTGAAACTGCTGTCAGCAGGCCAGTCTTGTACTCACACTATGTTACTCTGAACAAAGGCTGTCTTTTGACCAAGATCAGGGGTTGGAAAACCGGTCCAAGGACCGCAGTGGGCCTTGGTCTTTGTCCCAAAAAAAAATCCAGCAGGGACAGTTTCACCGATGAGGTTTTTGCCTAAACAGTAAGCAACTGTCTGCAAATAGATTGATTGCACTTCTAAAGATACTAGATTGGTTGAAAATAACAGCTAGTGTTTAGTGTAAAATGGCCCTTGCATATGTATACGGACAGTTGAATCCAATGCAACGCACAGCACACTTGTGTTTACTTGATGTTATTTTAGACCACCCACTTCTTTCTGCCAAATATTGGTCCCAATTAGTTTCGGTGCATCACAAAGGAAATGAGGGATGACGCGACAAAAAGAAGAGGACAACAATGGAGAACAATACAATGCGGACAATACGAGAAAAATGAATAAGATGGTGTAGCTATAAGACTATCATGCTCTGCTTGTGTGTGCGTTGCTGAGGAGGATGAAAGGGAAGCTAGAGCATAAGGTTTTTTTTTCCCAGCATCCTCGGCTTCAGCACGTGTCACTGAGCGTGTTCAGCACATGAACAGCGGCGTTCTCGCGCTCCACCCACACACACATCCACACAAAGCATGCACAAGCGTACACACACACGACATTCAGAGGAAGGTGGGGTGACACATTCACAAAGATTAAGAAATGTATATACACACGCACAGATCATTCACATACGCATTCAACCTCCAAGTAATGAATGGAGCCGGTCTCCATGTCTCTTATATAATACGCCTCTTTTCTCAAGTAAGTTCCAAGAGGAATTCTACTTTGTGATATGAAATGTTATACTTATAATTATATACACATACACACCCATGTGTGCAGGGGAAGACACAATGGCTGAATGAAAGACAGTTATATTCGATGTTATTGAAGCAATAAGTAACAGACTACAGTATTATTAAACAAATATCTGTTTTGATTTAAATAAATAAATGCATGCATACATGCAGTAAACAGAATTTGTGTGCATGTGTATGTAATGTTATATGGGGGAATCCGCCTTGACTTACACTGCCTGCACATACTCAATCATACCACTAAGAGTCGCCTGCTCTACAAAAAGGGGAAGACCAGGGAGAATCCCTGCTTCTCAGTGTAAAGCTGCAGTGGAGTGTTCCATCCACAGTGTCGCTTTTTAGTTGTATTTTTATTTAACTATTAAAAGCAACTCTCTGAATTGAACGGTTATTCATTTTTATGCAATTACATATTTTACTTTGTCGCAGGAAATAAATAGAATACTCTTTGATAATGCTCAGGAAACTGTTTTCCAAATATTACGAAAAATATATAATAAGTACTTCTATATAAAATAAATTTAAACAATTCAACAAATTTTGGGGGAGGTGATTTTTTTAACACAGCATTGATAAATTTAAAACGGGTTGGCAAATAATTCCACAGTTTTCAACAGCTTTACGGCCAAAAAAAATTTAAGCAATACTTATGATTTTCTGTTGTTTTAGATCAGAGGTCTGGTCCTCGAGGACTGCTGTGGGTGCAGGTTTTCATTCCAAACTATAAGAGGAAACCTTCCCACCAATCTCGTATGTTAGAGGAACAATCAGTAGATTGCAGTTAGGGGCTTCTTGTTTCAGCAGAAATCTAATTGGTTAAACGGTCTGTGTTAGATTAGTTGGAACAAAAACCTGCACCGACAGCAGTCCTCGAGGACCAGACCTCTGATCTAAAACAACAGATAATCATAAGTATTGCTTAAAGAAAATGGCTGTAAAGCTGTTGAAAACTAAGAAAACCATTCACAGAGGTTACAGTTAGATTTTGACACTTTTGTCAGGAAATATTAATTAAAAGTATGTGCCGTCAATAGGTGTTTTTAATATACAATAAAATGAATGTATAAATAACAGCTATAATAAAATTATAAAAAGATCATGTCAAAAGACATTTCTGTCATTCATTTATTTTCAGTATTGTTTATCCTCACAATGGTCACAGGGGTGATGGAGCTTCTCCCAGCCAGTAGGCAGGAGACACCCTAAATTGTTGCATGTTAGCGAAAACTAAACCGCTTAACTACTTTGACTATGAAAACATGTGGCTCCACATTTTTGCTGAATTGCTTTTTTTAACTTAAAATTTGCTGTGAAGAGTTGCATTCTTCATCCACCCAACTTGAGAAATACAAAAAGAGAACTTAAATTTCAATAAAGAACGGTAAGCCTTAGCTAGCACAACAGGCTCAGCATGTGCTGACAAACCAGTTTGACCAGCAAGCCAGCAACTGTGTTGCAAGACATAAAGAAGTGTGAACACACGCGTCAAGCTGTAATATTTAACAGACGTGCGTCCACATTGTACAGATTTGAAGCTGCACATGTGGCAATTGTCTTCAGAATGCAGCCTTTCACATTTAAATATTAGGTACAGATGGAAAGACTTCTACAAGAATGTAGTTTTGAAGCCGCATTCCCATCCAAATCACCTTTTACTGCAGGTGACACCTCTTTGCAGAAGGCAAAGTAGAATTGGCACAATAGAAGAGGGCTCAGCAAAACAAAGTTTGTACATTTTATTGCAAAATCCAATCAAATTTAGGCTGACCAGAGCATATTTGTACAGAAAATGAAAGTATATTTGGGCACTTGTACTTTTACACATTATTAGTCAGGCTAAAATGAACAATTTACACAAATTGGCTATTTTGAGGACATTTAATTTCCTGGAATTATTTATTTGACTTGAGTATTTTGGTTTAATTTATGTTGTAAATTCAATATCAGTGAATTAAAGTGTGGCAAGGTGTTTTTAAAATGCTAATTAACCTTTACTTGAGTGGGTCTTCTTTAAAGGTCTGTCTGTACATTATAAATAATTGCATTGCAAAAAATTGTATGCTACTGATTTCCTAATGCAGAAAAGCAATATAAAAGTTTTACAATCAAAATTAATTTTCCTGTCCTTATTTCTAAGTTTTCAAAGTTGGTACCACCAAAAGCATGAGCAAAATTAATGTCATAAAACTAAGTAAATTAATTTTAAAACTCCTAATATATAATATATTTCTAAGACCTATACTAAATGCAAAAACACCTTCACAACTAAGTTTGTGTTTGCACTCACAGAAACAGCTGAACTTTGGCACCTCTTTGACAGTCATTAAAACTTTGGGAATTGTACTCCGTCACGCCAACCCCTTCCAAAATGTTTCTAATACTTACCGACACATGTCTTGTTGGTACCTCCCCTTCAACCCCACTTCAGTCCCGGTCAAAGATGACGACACACAAAGAAAAACCACGCCACACGTGTACAGGCCTGACCGGCACATCTGGTCTGACCAGCTGAGACGAGAAAGCCCGTTGCAATGCGTACTTTGTTAAGCCTTTTCCGAATCTCCCTACCGTTCAAGGCCCCAACTGTAGATAATGCTCACGCCGCGAAACCGACCGGTTTTGAGGAGTGGTGTTTTCCACAAATTGACATATTAAAAAAAGTAGCTGAAAAAGACTGGTGGTGAGGCAAGAATAAATTAGGCATCTCTTGAAATTACAGTAAGAAGTTAAAGGAATGTATCCGTTTTTTCATAAAGTTGGTTCTTAAGATGGGTACAAGGACTAAAATCTTTCTAATAGTTAGAAAACACCCAAAACTTTAATGGTGACCCCAAATGAAAGAGAGTTGGTTAAAAAAGAAAAAAAAATCAAGAGGATGCGCAATTACTTTCCAAAAAGCCAGAGTCCAGGTGGAATGTGGCACAGCTAACCAAATATGGAGACTTGGATCCAGATTTAAATGGCAGTATGAAAGCAAATGTATTGAGTCCATTTTTGTGTAAGTTAACTGTCAACAAGATCAGTTCCTAGACCTAGAAGCTAATTGAAATTGGATATGGATATCAGATATTCAATTCAATGTCAATACAGGGCAATATGAATGCCCCTAAAAGGTCAAGCAAATCTAGTCTTTCATTAATTTCCACATTGCAAATTGAAGCAGTAGAGAAGCTCCCAAAGTCAAACCAAATTGAAATCACTTCTTGCCTCGGGAATATCAAACATTACCCTAATATGACACTATTAACCTAAATATGACCGTAGCACGTTTTAGATGGCAGCACGAATGTAAAACTGAACAAACCTGAACTGAAAATGACACAAATGAAATTACTTTAAGTGTGTGGACGTCATTTGATCCCATTAAACTGCCGTCTCATCACTTTGATATCATTCACCTTACTTTAATCACTAATCAATCAAACTTTTAAAGCATTACAAGTAGATGGAAATAGATGGATGATGCTTCAAATGGATCCAGGTCTTAGAAAATGTGATGTCATAAAATAATTAGTGATGATGCATTTAATCACAGTTTGATTTCTCAAGGGCTGTGCATACCAAATCACCATTCCTCCGTAGTCAACGGGTGACTAAGCAGTGAACCAGTGGATGACTCATCAACGTACACCGGTATACTTGTGCGCAACATCAGTGACATGAATTGGGAGGGGTCTAAAAATGCGCATTAGTCATCCCTAAAGCCAGCCTTCATCAATGTGCCTTCTTTTTTTGTGTATTAGATTAGGATTTTGATCATAAAAGAGGCATGAGGAGAGGCGGGGGAGTGCTACTGACACAATGTGCAGTCCTTTTTTTCCATGCAGAAGTGGGTCAAACCTCGGCAGGGTCCATTCCAGCCAGACCATCCACAAAAATTAACATCAAACACATTAATTTGCAGGTAATATTCAACTCATTTGTCGATTAGAGGAAAAACATGTTTTGACAACATGTATGCCACCTTGGGGAAAAAGTGGTTTGGAGTTAATAGGGTTCAAAAGTGCATTATTATCCAGGCAAAAAAGAGGAAAGAAAATAACGTGGGGCAGCCAAAATCAAATGTAGGTGAAAACCCACTCACTCACACACAATTGAACCTAATCGACGTCATCTTGCCACGCAATCAGCTGCTTACCTGCGCCAGTTACGCAACCACTGCAACAACCTTGATTGCGCTCACCAAACATGATTTCCACACAAAAATATGACGTCAAAAGTTTAGTTGGAACACACCTGGATTCACTTGGTGGTGAAGTAAGGGAGTGTTAGAAAGGGTGAACTCACCTGCCCATTTGCCTAGCCGGGGGGAGATGAGCTGCCCGTTGCCCAACACCCACACCCTGAAGCCGGATAGGAGCCGGTAGATGATCCACAGAAACAGCGAGGCCACCACAAAGGCGCCGACCCAAAAGAGAGGCGTCTCGGCCCCGTGGAGCATGTCCTGAACCTCGGTGCACGTCATGGCGGCGACAAAGGTGGTGGTGCTGCTGCTGCTGTTTGGTCCAAAAGTATGTGCGCGAGTTGCCGAGTGAGTGAGACCTCAATTGGAAGACTCTAAATTCCAAGACAGAACGTGAGAGTGGCTTTATAAGGAGGTTGTAGCATCACGCTCCTTTACTTCCTCCCCCCCTTAAACATTTGCCGAGCCTGATTTGACCACGACCCGCCCACTTCGGCTTTTATTGGCTCCGACCCCCGCCTCTCAAGCCGCGCACTTGCCTCCCATTGGCTTAAATTCAGCGTCACTCATCTGGCGCTTGCTCCGGAAAGGCGGCTGATCCAAAGGAAGCTGCGGCGCGTCGCTATTGGCTGGCGAGCCGAACAGGTTTGTCAGTTTCAGAGTGCGTTACGAAACCCGCCGGTGTGCCCACGCCGCTTTATGAATGAAAAGTCACTGTCATTGGTCGGAGGCGAGCACTTCGACCCGCCCCGTCTTTGGTGTCGAATGTCGAATCGGGAGCCCCGATTAGCCGAGAAAGACGTCGATCGATGGCGTCATATGCACGCCCACTTGGACGTGAGTCATTCATTCGGCTATTTGAGGTATTTGGACGTCACAAGGAGACTAGAACATAGTGTACATACCACCGTGCATCCATATGCCTGCAATGTCCTCTATCCTTCCACCCATCCATCCATCCATCCATCTGTCCGTCCAACCATCCCACCAAAATAGTAAATCACATCCAAAACAATTACACTATCGTACAAAAAGAGGCAAAAATCTCTCTCGCAAGACTACAACTCCCAATTACTTCTCGTGCCATCTGATGCCACTCTCGCGAGACCCACCTCCCATCATCATCATCATCATCATCATCATCATCATCATCAACATCACCCCCATCATCATCATTATCATCCCGACAGTGCACGATTAAAGATAGCAATCGAGAAGGGGAATGTGCAACATGAACAACACAGAGACGAGAATATTTACTTTTATTTTATTTTTACACGAAATTATTGTACAAGCAGGGTGTTTGGCGCATGCACGTGTTCACCCTTTTACATTCAAGTTTCTCTCGAGCCTTAACGTACACGAAAGACACGCGCACGCGCACAAAATAAACGTGAATTACGCTCGAATTGAGCATGGACGCCCTCATGTAAAGCCTGCCACGTAGTCTGCAACCGTGCCAGACTACAAAAATGTGGATGCGATGATGGCATGCACGAGCGTCGACTGGCAATATGCGTCAAAAGTGCCCGCGTGCACGCGACTGTAACCTCAGTTCGAGTGGCCACACACACACGCACACACTCACACACACAGAGACGCTGACAGAACTGAATCAACTTGCACTATGAGTCACGTCACAATAGTTTACACGTGACGTCACCTTCATAATGGAAACTTTTATAGATCGTGTACAAATATTTTATGTACAATGTTGAGAAAAGTTACTTATAGACACACAAACTAGTGGGGACAAAAAAAAGTTTCCTATTTTTTTAAGAGAGTTCAAGACTTCCCCTTGACACGTGGTTCGTCCTGGCAGCTAGAAACAGGACAAAAAGTGGAATTATGATAATGGTAACATGTTTTTAAAAAGCGTAATTCATGTACTGTACATCCAATTAAAATCAACCAAAGCATATATCTCTTTCTCCTTGTCTACTACACACCCCTTTTGAGTCTCAAAAGCTTTTATAAAATGTAGTTTTCTGCCTCCCTCCTGCTAACTCTGACTCTGGCCTGAGTTATTTGTCCAATCAATATTGGTTTAATAACAAAGTACAGCAGTGAAAGATTAGTGTAATATTTCAATTACCATATATGTTAGCACAGTATAAGAGAGGTTACAAATATGAGGCATAGATCTCAGTGTAATGCACACCCACACGCACACACACCTAATGCTAACCACTATACTATGTACCAAATAATGTCTCCGTCGAGCAACATAAACCGAGACATTGTCCATCAGCCTCTCCATGATATGAACGCTTTAAAATGTAAAACAAAAATGACAACAATACAAAAAAATGAAAACATTTATTACAGAAAGGGTGAATATATTCCACTTTGAACTATCTGTGCTTTTTAAAATTGCTTCTATTTTAAATATTGTGGAAGTGGGCAAATGGTTAGGACATCTGCCGCACAATGTTGTCCATGTGCCTGCCTGGGTTTTCTGTGGGTACTCTAATTTGCTCCCACACCCCAAAACATGCATGGTTGGATGATTGAACACTCCAAATTGTTCCTAGCTGTGAGTTTGTGTATGAATGGTTGTTTGTTCCCTGGTGCCTAGCAATTGACTGGCGACCAATTCAGTGCGTAGTGGCCATGGTTTGCTGGTATAGGCTGCAGAACCCAATTTCAGCACCACCAGAGTGGACAGCGACACACACCCCACCTCAAGTAGGATCGTATCTTCCTCGTCATCACCATAATGACAATCACATTATCATAATCTTGTAATATAATCTTTAGAATATGACAAAAGTTTGTTAACTTTTGACAGTAACATGATATTTTCTTAGAAATATCAAACATGAACACACACACTTCAAATACAACAATAGCATGATTTTACATTGCATGTTTTACTAGAATACAACATTGCATTATAATTTTGTGCATCTGTAAATGTGCATGAATACACAATTACACACACATTTACATACGAAGAGAGAATAGACTATTATAATTTGTACATCTGCAAATGTGCACGCATACACAATCGCACACATATACACACACGTACGGAGAGGAGAATGGCCTTTTGGAATTGGAATTTGCTTCTGATATCATCTCATTTTCTGAACCGCTTTATCCTCATTAGGGTCGATGGGGGTGCTGGAGCCAATCCCAGCTGTCTCCGGGCCAAAGGCGGAGGACACCCTGAATCGGTGGCCAGCTGATCGCAAGGCACAAGGAGACGGACAAGCATGCACACACACGCATACCTAGGGGCAATTTAGAATGTCCAATCAGCCTACCATGCATGTTTTTGGAATGTGGGAGGAAGCCAGAGAACCCAGAGGAAACCCACGCAGGCCAGGGAGAACATGCAAACTCCACACAGGTGGACCAACCTACACTTGAATCCAGGACCCCACAGCTGTGAGGCTATGCGCTATGCGCTAACCACTCGCCCCACCGGGCTGCCCACTGGAATTTGCTTAATATTAAAATATTAGTAATGAATTAATATATTTTATACACACACACATTATATGTATATATATATATATATATATATATATATATATATATATATATATATATATATATATATATAATGTGTGTGTGTGTGTGTGTATATATGTGTGTGTTCGTGTGTGTGCATAAAATAACAGCACTCACCTGTGTGTGCCTGTTTGTTGAAGTGTGTGCCAATGATACCTTTCACCCTGCAATACAAATACAAATAAGTTAATTAATTTATTTACAGTATATACAGTACATACATGTTTCATGTATTGTATATGTGGTATGTATAAATAAATGAACTGAGACAAATTCAATTATATTAGGAAGAAATCCCTCCACATGAGACGAAACAATCTCAATCAAACTAAAGAAAGAACGGGGGACTTTTCATTCTGCCTGCAAACTAAAACACATGAAATAATCGGAAAGTGAACAGTATGAATTCATGGTTCTTTGATTAAATTATTAATATGGTTATTGTGAGAGTTCTTTAAAATCAAATTTTCAAATGAAAAAAACACACACCTACACTCACACACAGATTAAAAACTTTATAATCTCCAAAAAAACACTACACACTAAATTCATAACAGTTTTCCAATTTCATCCAAGATCATCTTTGAAGGAAAAGTTATTAATAACAATTTACAAAGACATATTTTTATTTACTGAAGACACGTACACAATTACTGTGAGTTGCACAGTAATTGACAAAATATCCATTTGAACCACTTGAATTAAAGTCTTGTGATTATTGTTAAAAGAACATTTGATTGATTTTTTTTGTTTTAAACACTTTGATAAATGACATACACAAATATTAAATGAAATACTCTCAAACACACACACACACACACACACACACACACACACAAAGACAAGATCACACTAGTAATGACCATAACAATTGTGTGTATTTCTCTCAAGGGAGAAGGTTTTACAAAGCAGATCCACAGAATGTAGGATTCGAACTCTTCCCCTGACCTAACAACTATTGTTCCACAAACTGGCAAAAGTTTAACTTTCACAACAATGATGAACTCTTTGTTTTGGATGATAAGAAATACGATGAATCTTCCTTCTCCAAAAGTGGCACAAGATGCACAGAATTAAGAATATAAAGCAGCAGCTGCTGCTGTCCGGAATGTACTCAACATAAACTGCCACATGATCGATCAGAAACATCACATTGCTTTGAGGTACTGGGAAACGGGGCACCGAAAAACGAGGCACATCCTGCAATACTTACAATATCTATCCCCACCCCTGCTTGATCCTGTGGAAATCACCACTTCCCACAAAAAAACAAAACAAAAAAACACTAGCCCATATTCTCCAGTATCAACCAGCACCACGACAATCAACATTGTGCTAGACTGGTCCACTTACCAGCTATGTCCTTGCAGACACACCCAATGCAAGGAACAATTTCGCAGACTAAAGGCAATTTTTACAACACCACCAAAGAGACACATGGGGAAGAGTGCTCAAGGTGGAAGGTGGTTTCCGAGCGCCCATTTTGTTGCACAGCTCTCCATGTAATCTGCATATTACGTCATCTCGTTCTTCCTTCCTAGCGTGTGTTAAACTACTGCACTAACTAATTCATCATTGTTTAAGTGAATTTAAAGAATCCTTTGAGGAAGCCTGCTTATTGGCATTTTTTGGGGGGAGCACAGCAAAACAGTGAACAACAATTAATTGGATGTTGGTTGTTTGGTCTTTTAACTGTACTCACCAATTAAATAAACTACGATGGCGGTTTTGAGGTGTTTTCCACACCAAATCTCTGACTTTGAATTTTTGTCACTGCTATCGTCAAGATTGATCCTACAACTATACTAGTGCAACATAAAAATGGATTTAACAAGTCATAAAAGATACAAAATTAATCTAAAAGAAAATATATGTTCTATGAAGAATAAATGAAGTTAAGGCAAAACATGCATAAGATTAACGCGTTTTTCTAATGTGAACATTTTGGATGAATTGCTCTAGTGTGTTTACAGATGCCATTTCATACAGAAATGCAATCCAAGCGCATGACACCAAACAAGACCAACAGTATTAAAAAAATATTGAGGAAAAAGAACATTCATATGTAGAAAAGATATTGCTAAGATTTATAGAGGGCAGATAGAAAAATGTGCTCACCGGGCTGCCTATGAGTTCAAATATATATATTTTTAGTTTTATCTTTACATTTCTTATCAATTTCTTACTTTTTCATTGGTGTGACGATACATTTGCATTTCAAATGTCCAAATCATAATATATATTTGAAATTAAACTGTAATGGTGTTAAACATAAGTTCAGAGTCAAGTCTGTGTGCAACAATTTAGGTTTAGAATATAAATAGTCAGGAAAAAGACAGCCTGAGTAGGTCAGGGCAGCCATGTTCTTTGCCGAGGCACCACAGACACACAGGGAGTCTTTTCTTTTTTCTTGGTTTTTAACACGTGAGGTCTTAAAATGATGAATATTACATTAATTCATTCACTCATCTCACAATCATCCCCGAGGTGAGTACCAACAAAATGGCCGACTTGCTCCTTCAAAACTGCGTTAGGAACAGATTTTTTTATAACACTTACTGTCGACACTTCCACACCATTATTTTCATTCTAGTAGATTCTATTTTTTTCATATGTAAAAAATTCAGCCCGGGCCTGCATGGGTTTTCTCCGGGTACTCTGGTTTCCTCCCACATCCCCAAAACATGCATGCTAAGCTGTTTGAACACTTCCACTAGGTAGAAGTGTGAGCATGAATGATTGTCTGTCTCTTTATGCCCTGCTATTGGCTGGCCACTAATTCAATTTTTAGCTGAGATAGGCTCCAGCACCCCCCTGGAAGCCTTGTGGTACAGAAAATCAATGACTGAATTTTTAATAAATATTAGATATTTTGTCAAAACAAATGATTTTCAAATTCCTTTCAACTAAATTCAAGTGAATACATTACAAACCCATTATATTTTTTGTGAGTGTTTTGGCGTTTTTAAATATAAAATATTAGTGTGTTGTTGTTTATTTGTTTGTGTTTATCATGCCTGGATGTGTCACCCCTCCAAACTGGATTGACTTTTGAAAACTGTACATATAAATTGCTTCAAAGTTTCCAAACAAGTTACAAAAACATGTGCTTTGTAGTCAAGACAACCTCAGTTTGTTATGTTTAATTGGTGAAGTATTCTCTACCTTACATATTCTCCCATTTCCGCAAAATCTTTTTGATTTATTTCAAACTGAATTTGAATTGCTTTATGCAGTTGAGCTGTTAGGATATGATGTAGCTAACTTTGCCAGACACAAAATTATACACCAAAGCCTGAGAGAATAACAATGGATGGATGGACTTAAAGCAAATTGTATCCTTGCAGTATATGACACATTTTCAACTAGATTTTCTCTGGACCTTAATTTAGCAGACTTTTGGACACAAATAACGATTGTGAGTGTGAAAGGTCGTGTTTTTGTTTCTCTGTGTGCCCTACGGCTGGCTGGCGACCAGTCTAACGCTAACCCACGGTAAAGAAGATGAATGAATGAATACCAAACAGTAGGCTATAAAGTACTATAAAGACTTAAACCATGTCACTTGGATTGAAGTTCCTCTTAATGGTGTTCTTTACCACCAAAAAGATACTTTGATTAAATGAAACATTAAAGTAAAAATACACATATTTAATCCTTTTAATGTTAGCGTGTCATTTAGTGTTTACAGACACAAACACGCGCAGACTCTCCTCACAAATGTTTGTAGGCACTGAGACAAGAAAATCAATTAGTTCAAGACTGGCATGTTTAGACCACTTGATTGGATTTTAAGATCAAAAGTGATGACGAAATATTAAATGGACAGTTTGTGAATTTAGTATGACTGTAGAGAATTGTACAAAAACCGTTGATGATAAGGACAAATGTGAATTTGACTAAAGATGTTCAGTGTGCGTATTTCTATGTTTCCTCCTTGGGCGTGTCTAAAAAAACACAGTACAGGGTTGCAAAGAGGGGAGCCAAAAGAATTGCACTGTGAGTCACGACCAGCAGTGACAATACACACGCTTACACGCTCACAGACACACACACGCTCAGCCTGTCCTCTCCCATTGCAACACGAGAGAGGTAGAGGTGCAATGCCGTTTTCTTTGTCATCAACTTCTCCAAGACGGTCAAGTGTCAGAAAAATACAAACAAATAGGTCCATTTGAAATGAATAAGAAAAAGTCACATTTTTATCTTGTCATTTACACAAGCTCATGAACATGAGCACATTCGTTTGCCATTTTTTTTTTAATCCTACATCCCCATCACCCTAACTTTTATGTTTTTTTTTCAAAAACTATTACATGAAAAATATAAACACCTCAAACTATTTTACCAAACACAACAATCCTGAACAGTGGTTAATTGGCTCATCTTCTTAACTCAACCATGTATACCATATAAAATTGTATTGTACGTATTAAGCTACAAAAAAATATTAACCAATATCTTTGCTGGAACGAAAAACTCCTATTTGCAGCATATTCTTTCCAGAATAAACTGGATTCCTACAAATATCAATAAGTATAATTTAGGCAAACACACAAAAATTATAGAAAATTATGAGAAAATGATTTAATGTATTAAAATGAATAACAAGCATGCAAAACATGTTCTATTTGTGCAGGTCCACAAGTTTAAGGAGGAAGCTAACATTAGGCAACAGACAAAGCACACTACCGCATGCTTATAAAGACACATCTAAACTACTTCAAATTATGAATTCTAAACAACTTAGCATTAAATTGAACTTGCAATATCAGTCATGGATGGATAACAGGGCCCGCTTCTTCATTTCATTTGCACCAGTAATTTTAAATAGGAGCATTAACCACACTTGACAAACTAAATAAATAAATTTTAAAAAGACAGCCAAGGACAGGCCAGGGAAGATTGTCATGCAGGATGCAACGCTACCACGATAATTTCAAAATAAGATAGCGGATATAGGAAATCTATTGACATTTTGGGGGATTTCGCATCTTGGATCTTGTTTATGTATATTAGAACAGTCATATGCATATGTTGTAACATGAATATTTCGTATGTAGAAACATTTGTAAGTAGAGGTCTCACTGTAATTTGACTCGTTTGAAAATAGAGATAAGTACATTTGCAAATGAATACATTATTATTAGAAGTATTCCAACTGATTTGTCACTAACTGTCAGATATGACTGTGGTTTTTACAATAAAATTTTAAGGCAATTATTCATTTTTTTGAAAGACATCTGTAAAAAATTATTGTAATAGTTCCTAATCTTTGTACTCTTGACATAGCCTACTGATGTCATTGGACATATTTCTATCATGATTAAATGGCTGCTTTTAGAAGAGACCATCAACTTCCATGGAACATTTTTAAAATTGCTTTTTTCTTTGTGTTGGTGAGTGAGTTGCATGTGCGGGCGAAATGAAGCAATTAAGGTACTAATACTACTCTTATATGGGAACAATATTTTTAAATGGCTGCTTTTACAAGAGACCAACTTCCATGGAATATTTTTAAAATTGCTTTTTGCTTTGTGTTTGTTGGGTTTATTCTGGGATGTTAGTATATGTTCATTAAGCATTTTAATAGGTAGTGAAGCTATAAATTAATTTGTGCTTTATGTTGGGACAAAGTAAGCACGAGGACACTTTCCCCCACAGCTGCATTCGAGGCCAGTTAATTGTTTACTTGTGCAAATTCTTACGCAGGTGTTTTGGTTTCGATCTAATATGAGATTGTTGTGGCAGTTGTTTTTTGACCTTAATGGTGTTATTCGGTTAGCTTATGCAATTGTTTTGAATCAGATTACATTAAATGTTTTGAGTATGGCGCGACAAAATGGACAGAGGAGGATACCGTTTTTCAGAATCCTCCTGGATGAAGACGAATCGGGAGTGATTTTCCTTGCAAGTTGTAACCAGTGTATGTTCAAAGATGTCTCCATATTTGATTAAATTGTATTAATAATGAATCCATCAGTGTTGGTGAGTGAGTAGCATGTGGGGGGCGAAACGAAGCAATTAAGGTACTAATACCTTCACATGTGAGAAAGGCGGGCCACAGTAAAGTGACCGTTGGGCTTTGGGCTGTTCATTAAATGACACAGTCTAACACAAATGCTAAATGAGAACAGTCGTAGTAGACGGACACACATTGAACGACATAACCAGCCACCCTGACATCGTTTACTGGCCACTTGTCTTAAAGGCAAGTATCCAGCACGAAACTATGACAGTACATGAAGTAACAACTGGTTTATTTCCCTAAATTGTGTTATGTTTAGTTTTTATACAATGATGAAATTTACAACTTACCCATTTACTTTAAATTAAAGTTGGCCTGAAAATGTGAATTTGACTGATAGGTTCATTCATTCAGTCAATACTGCTTATCCTCAGGAGGATCACGGGGGTGCTAGAGCCTATCTTAGTTGATTCCAGACATGTACAAAATAAACTATTTTCTGCTACTCCCTTGCCATTTAGAACCCCTGCTTTGGGGCTGTTTGCCCACGAACATAATATATTTTAAGAACCCCTTCTTAGACTGGCTAGAAATTATCAATTCAAAATACCGACAAAAAAAACTCATAAAAAACAGGATTCCAAAGGGTTCCATGTCAACTCTTGAAAATGAACTGAATTAACAATTACTCTTTCCACTGTCCATTGCATTGACCAAATTAAAAGTTTCAAATGTTTTGCTGTGCACCAAGCCTGCGACCCGTTGACATCAATGAATGTTTGGAGTGTTACTTTCTAGACCAAAACAGCATATAACGTCAAAAAAATGTCTTTTCTACATGTACAATTAGCAAAATACATTGTTTTTAATAATAATAATCGGACATATGCCCTGTCGTCATCATCAACAACAAAAAGCCTACTTGTCATCACACCCAGAAACTGTGTATGACGAAATTGGTGGTGCTTCTCCATAAGCTGCGTTTACTCGGCAAAAGACTTAAATAAGTGATAGTTACGGAACTATGTTGTTGTTGTTGTTAACTTTGTTGTTTTTTTACTCGCCAATGTGTTTGGAAGTTTTGAATACCTTAATGATTTCATCACAAGGAGTCATGCCATATTTCCTACAATTAAACTATTTAACTCTGTATGTTCTGCGTAGTCTTTTGAGAACAGTTTAAAAAGTGTCTGGAGTTGGACTGTTTCAGAGCATTTTGTTGTCGGAAAAAAATTAAAGGTAACGGTAGGGTAAGGTAAGAAAAAAAAGCATTGATAATTACTGGCTTCCGCAAAATCCACATAAATTTCATTCCAGCATCTCAGGGATATGTTTCCTTAGATTATTTCAAATTCCATCACTTAAACTTAATTTTCATGTAACATTTGCATTACGCTCCCAAACGCTGGGTTGAGCACAACCCCTTCTTTTAAATACACGCCTGTTGCAGCATGAGCAACAGCGTGAGTAATCGATTAGAGTGAGTGCAAAGGCAATTTAGTCGGCGCTATTTGGAATCTTTGTAAATAATTGTAAAATTAGAAAATCACATGCAACACAACAGCACGCACAAGCTGCAATTCAACATTTGTTATTTTAGGATCTTGCTCAATCAAGCTGTGAAAAAGTTGAACATATTTGGATTCCTTCTATTTTACACAAATTAATCAATAGGAGCCACTAAATTATTTTCAGTGTGTACCAAGTCCCTTTTACATAGTTAGCAGAGATAGGCTCGAATACATCAGTGACCCTCCGGAAAAGTGGAGTAATGAATAAATGTGAACTGTACTGTAGTAGATCATTTTGTACATTGTATATGTGCGATATTTCAAATTTCCTCTTCCCTAATAACTTTTCAATGTGCTAGTCAGTTTTAATGTTGAATTCTACATTATGGAAATGAAATGTTTTAATAGCATAGACAATAGTATTTATGAACAGGCTTTGACATGCTCTCAAGATCACAGATCATTACTGCAGGTGGGATGGAAATGCACCGAGGACGAACGGATATTTACTGTACCACAAAGTCTTTTGCACCGTCAGAGGAAATAAACAAAATGGGAACTAATGTTAAGTGAATCCATATTTTCTATCAATTTAACTGTCACACACTCCGCATATCTTTATTAACCTTGCAGAAAACATTTTAGTTGATTTTGACTTTCTTACTGTCTAACAATTGTGAAAGTTAAGATCCCATACTACAAAACTCAACTGTCAATACTAGCCTGTATTTTTCACAATTTCAATTTCACATCAAAAGACGACAAGCCGCAATCAGATCATTAGATGACATCGGCATTAAACATTGAGTGTGTGTGTTAGGTGAAAAACCCTACACGCCTTTCCACCATTTTCTTTCACACAGCTCACCACTATCAAAACTTTGCTTCATAGAACCAAGTACTTTGTCCACAGTATCAAAATCAAAGTAGCAATATAGTGCATGAAATAAAGTAGTCCATAACATGGTATGAAAATGCTTTGTCTGATTTTCAGGTAAGAAATTTGTGCCTTCATTGATTTTTCAGCTGTATCGTATACAAAACGAGACACAAAAGCTGTATTCAGTAATACTTATTTTGCTGGAAAGTAGTTCATGGATTAATATGACTATTATGCTATTTTTTCAATGAACTGGTTGCCAGCCAATTGCAATACAAGATCTTAACGAGGAGAAATGCCGTTGAATTTTTGGCCATTTTTTACACATGAACATGTACTTCCCGATACGTGTGTGTGAGTAAGGCAGAAATGTCAGAACTGTTGTTAAAATAATGTTTCTATTTCATGATTCTTAACGTTTTTCCCCCCCAAATGACACGTGTTCTTCACGTTCACCTATTACGTTCCGGTTTCATCACCAATTTCTGTCCCAACATAATTTGAACAGTGATCATATACATAGGGTATAGGCGAGGGTATGTTAAGGACTAATTTGCTTATTTTGTTTACCTTGCTAAAAACTTTCATTCATTCATTTGCCGAACCGCTTAGCCTCACAAGGGTTGCAGGGGGTGCTGGAGCCTATCCCAACTAACTATGGGCAGTATGCCAATAAAAAAAATGCTTTTCCTCACTTTAAAACACTATTTTTTTTACATTAATTACCTCCTGCAACTTCATACTAAGTCAACTATAAAGCCTTTTTTTTATTTTGGCATAAATTATCATACAAAATGGATGTTTTATTCATTTTTAATTTACATTTCACGTATGATCTCCATTAAATATATTCCGATCATGAAAAATATATTGGGATAGAATAGGGGCAGTATCTTTCTGTTTGTTTGTTTGTCTGTTTTTATTTATACCTCTGCTCTATACAAATCCAAAATATCTCTATTTTTACACGCCATTTTTAAATAAATTCAAATTTTAACTCTCTCACGCTTAAAACTTCATTTAAGTTTCCCCAAGTACCCAAATGACTTATTTTAAACATGTGACGAGCACAGTGGCACGCAGACTTGTCGTCCATTTTGTAGGCAACTGACAAATCAATATCATTTCACCAAACATCTATTTGTTGATCTCCACCAAAACTATACTTTTTCATGCCTTGACTGGACTTGATTAGGATTCTTTAGACGATGTTCCAATCAAATTCGTGGTGACGACAAATGATCATCCGTAAATTCTGCACACACGCAACTTGGAGCAATGACGTACCTTTTTCGTGGAGAAAGGTGAGATGTCTCCAAAACACCAACAAGATAGGTCACCTCTCCAACTTTGCATATCGGCCTTTTGGTCCTGGGCTGCTCCTCTTTATTTCCATTTCACCTGAAAGACACAACAGACGCGCACGGTGAGGGTTTTTCTTATTTCCTTTTGTTTTAGTGCGTACGTGCGTTTTGAACCTGTTTTGCTATGACGTCACTAGGCGTCGACGAGGTAAAAGCCTCTTGGTTTGTTGTCCTTTTTGGTTTTGAATGTTTTCGCATATGAAGTGTTAACTCGTAGAACTATGAGGGCTCGTCCCTTTTTGCGTAACTTTTTTGGCACTAATGGCAACATCGTGATATACACAAACGTTCTGCACGTTTGTCTACTTACAATTTTTCAATAACAATGGATTTGAAGTGGTAACGCACGAGCTATTTTTATCACGGGGGGCTATGACCAATTTTTTGTATCATCCTCTTAAATGTCATTAATCCCATATCGATATGTTATTCTGACTTAACTGTTTGTTTTACACGTGCAATTTGCAGTACTGTTGTTTAAAAAAAACGTCCAGTCCTGTTTATAATGCCACTCACTGCCAAATATGTCAGTTTGTCAATTACAGTTTCCACACGAGGGCAAGTTTTAGGTATCGATGTGTTATCAATAAAATACATGTCTATCCTGTGCCATTTTATCATAACAATGCACTTCTGTAATATAACATTGTCGGTAAATGTCTTACTTTTCAACATGGTGACTGTCTTTCACGTGTTTTTTTCTTATTCTTTGGGTTCTAACTACACGCAGTTAATGTAATTGTTGATGTTTTCCTTTCCTTTTTTGTGATTGTTGAAGATGATTGTGCGTTAACGGGACATATGACGTCATTGAGCGACCAATCACGCCGCTTTTTTGTCCGTCTGTCAGGAGGAGGGGAGTGTGGTGCGTTCGCGTTCTTAAAAGGACATTTCGGTTATTATGGAGTTATTATTGCTCATTTTAATGCTTCATTTATTTTTTGAATGGGTCAGATGGTAGTCTTGTATGGTGCGCACACGTGTACTTGTATGGGGTGGGGGTAGGCAGGGGGGTCTATGCTTGAGTTGCGATCACTTTGATTCATAAAACTGTACGACTGAAAGTGAGGTTGGGCTTTAACACTTTTTAAACCTACTTGCTGTCTGTCTCAGTTGCACAAAGCAGGGAATACTGATTTCAAAAGATAAAACAAAATAATATCAAGTATTGTATAGAGAAAATGTAAATTTTTAAACAAAATATTATTTGATTTTAAACCTGACAAAAGTTCACTATAATATGACATGTTTAAGTAACGTCCAAATAAAGTTACTTCAAGGTGCTAGGCGTGTGTGTGTGTGTGTGTGTGTGTGTGTGTGTTTGACAAAAAGTTTTGCAGTTTATCCACCTCACAAACTAAAAGAATCAAACAATTGTACAGTAAAATGTGCAAGTGTTGGAGGTAAAAGCAGGCAATAAATTAAGGCAGTAAAAGGGGGGGGGGTGTCAAACTACAATTAATTTGAGGTGCAAAGGTTCCACTGTAGTGTATACAAGGTGCGCAAATACAGGCAAAAAAAAAACAAAAATATGAGGAGTAAGGGACGAAAAAGAAAAGACAGACAAAATTAAAGAGAGGGTGAAAAAAAGCAAAGCGAGCGAGCGAAAGGGGGGAGATTCCACGAGAGGTTGAAATGAAATCCGATGTGTGCGAGCGATCCTTCCGATGTGTCGTCGATGTTGGCAGCGGCGAGTGTGCCCCCCGCGAATGCTTTTTGGGGTAAGGGCTTCCTAGATGAATAGCTCAGAACAGCAAGCCCAGACCGCAAAAAGATTCGAGAAGGACCGTTTCTTTGTTGTTGTTTTTTTCTTGTTCTTTTTTTCTGGGGTGCTCCTCCGTGACTTCTCCTGCCGTGAATCTCTCCCCCACTCTCCACTCGAGTGTATCCTCAGCTATCGGCATCGCACAGACACTCACTCACTCACTCGCACACACGCACGAATGCATGCACACAGGGGGAGAAGATAGAAAGGAATCTCCGCAATGTTAGCGCTGTCCATGGTCCTTTTTTTGCCTCTCATCCTCCTCTCTTGGAAGCTATGTACATGCATCCCCCCTGTTTCCTCTTTCCCTATAGTATTGGAGGAGCTGTTGCTGCTTTTAAAAAATATATATATATTATTTTGTGTGTGTGCTGCTGCTCTCTCTGCTGCTGCTCCGTGTGAGGAGGGAGCCAGGCTGTAGACTGCTGGTAATAAATAGAGAGCAGGGGGAGCGTGCGATTGGTGCGCGGGCGAGCTCGTCATCAGCCAATCAGGACCAAGCTCACATAGGGACCCCCCTTTTTGAAAAAAAAAGAAAAAAAGAAATGACTTGGGGCAGGGGGTGACCAATTCGTGATCAATAGTAATGATAGGAGTATCAGGTTATTTCCTGGAGCTTTTTTTAATTCATGCAAATTGAATTAGGAGTGAGGCAGAAGCGAGAATTAAGGGGCATGGCTGAACCAATCAAAACGCTGCTATGCAAAATGTCCAAGCAGCATCTAAATAATACTCGTGTAAAGAGGACGGGGGAGAAGTTGATGAAAACTTACCTGTTTTCTTTACCAAATAAACGCATTTAAACTTGTACATTTGCTCTCGGGGATGGAACACACTACTAGTTGAGCTCTGGCTATTTCTCCTAATGACGGTAATGGTGGTAGTGGTCTTTTCATTTGCAAGGCAGTCGGTCACGATTCTCCCCCCCTGCTGTCTGGGCTGCACAGTGACTGCCTCTCCTGACGCAGCCAGCCAGCGTGCACGCTACCCACGTCACGACGGAGCAGGATGAGATGAGATGTCCCCCCCCAAACTCCCTTTTATACTAGCCTTTATTATCCCCACTTCCGCTTCGCTTTCGTGTGGTTTGCTTATGCCGAAATAACGGCAAATGGAGTAAGGAAAGAAGGAGGTAGGGTCGCCATCGCCCCTTTTTCTAACCACTCTGCGCACTCATTCACCTGTCGAAAACAGTGAAACTCGCAAGAACCTTACTCTTGCGCGCCCTGCTGGTCATCTGCGGAAAAATTCAGAGTGAAGAAAGCTCGCCGTGCTCAAACTGGGGAGTTCGGCGCGGGTGGTCGACCCACCTTCCCTCGTCATGTATTATTCATTTTTTTCTTACCCTTCCTATCATTTGACGCACTGCAAATAAATAAGACTTCTCAATAGCATGATGATTAGGACAGTTTTTCCTTTCTATTCGGCTCCGCGGAAAAAAATAGGTTGAAAATAAGCCCAGTACCGCCACTTGGCGGGTGTTCAGCACCAGTGATGGTGGACAGCTCCTGGGTCTCCCCTTCTCTCTCTCTCGGTCTCTCCCTCTCTCTCTTTCTCTCATTCACTCGCTCTGCAGCTCCTTTTTCTTCTTTCGACCCCCTCTTCACCACCACTACCACCACCACCACGCATGTGTGTGCACGCGCCTCCTATTTAAAAACAAGAAATCGGGGGAACCCCCCGCCCCCCTCAAGCACACACATACCTTCGCTCTTGGTCCACATAGATTAAATAGAGACAGAAGAGACAAAGGGAATGGATTGGGGTATATGTGTCGGGTGTGTGTGTGGGGGGGGGGGGGGGGGGGATTCCAAGCCTGCAGGAAGTGTGCGACACACAAGAGGAAAGGAAAGCTAGGAAAAGGGACAGAGAGGGATGGCATGCACGCCGATGTCACTCACCGTGCTGCCTTCGCATCCACCTCCTAAGAAAGAAAGAAACAATTAGAGCAGATATTTTTTTAACATTAGAGAAAGCATCGCAAGTTTTCTCAGGGATTGCCCTACTGATACCCCCTATCCCCTGCTCCCCCCTATTTTGACATCGCTATTTGTGGAGCATGCACAACTATATGCTATTTTTAGCAGGAGACAGGCATGTTACGTGAAGCCACATGCAAATGAGCCCTCCACAAGTGTGCAAGAGAGCCGATGTTGCACCAATGCATCGATTGTTTTTTTTCCTTCTTCTTTTTCTTCTTCTTCTTCTTCGACTTCTCAAACCCTCCAATGTCCACTCTCCACCAAACAACTCCAAACATCCACCACTCTGATTATAAAGAACCCACATTCTACCTGGCACGACGCTCCTCCGTAAGTGGAACTGTCCTCTTGTCTTTATTGGATTTTTACATTTGTTTAGAAAAACAAAAAACACTGCTGCAAAATAACATAAATCTGCTGAGACGAGAAGCAACCACTCTGCAACAAAAAAGGAAATAAATAAAAAGCAGTTTTTCTTTTTGGGGGAAGGGGGGCCTAAGGAGGGTTGAAGGGCTGCGTCAGTTACTAGGCATTGACGTCACGTTCAGAATCTCTTTTTTTTCTCTTTTCTTTTTTCTCCGCCCCGTGGAGCCTGCGTGGAAAGTCGCTGGTTGCTGCTGCCCTCATGCGTGTGCGGAAAACAAACCCTCCAAAATATCACATCATGTGATATTTTGCTCTGCTTTTATAGCGATATATAATCAGTGTGTCCTCTTTGTGTGAAGTTCTTTAACAACAAAACACAAGAACCACACAATAGAAGCAATTGGTTCTTTAACTCATTCACTGCCACTGATGGCGATTGGACTTCCAATCCATTTTGACTGGGAGGGGCTCGCTGCCAGCCCTCCCAGTCAAAATGCATCAGCCGCAATGGCACTGAAACGTGCTCATTCACGATCAGCCCTCCCTTGTTCCGAGATATTAGACGTCCGTCGCCGTCAATGGCAGTGAAGGATGTGAATGGGGTTGTAGTAAGTGGACAGAGTGACCCAATAAAAGGTGGTTCCGAGCAAAAGTGAGAAGAGGGAATGGAAAGGGCGGGCAAAAGGGCTGCGCCCGTCGCATCGGTTGCTGCTATTTTTAGCCCTGCCTGTGGGCCAACTGTACACGATACGTGGACGCGCACGCGCACATCATGAAAAATACACGTCAGTCTTAGTTGCTTTCCTTTGACCCCCTCCCCAGGGAAAATAAGAGCCAATGGGATAAGTATGCGTGACGTCACCATGGACACACACGCACGACAGTTCGGGGGGAGGAATAAAATCTCCTCAATCAAGCAGGGAACACTTATCAATGGGACTCGCGGCCCAGAGGGTTAAGTGCAGTGGCAAGAGTTAGTCGCATGGTGTCGACAGATTCGACCAAAAGACAACTGGCCCAATTCGGGAGAAGAAGAAAATCAGTGGAAACTTTGGCAGGTCTCTGGATTTCTCTTTGTTGCTTCAACCTTAGTGTGGTCAGGAAAAAGGTTCCGTTGAGAGAAATATTGGTTTTCAGGGTAAAACAACACTGCAAAAAATGTTTAAATATTGAAAGGGCACGCCGATACCTTTAAGGACAAAAGGCAGAGTTCAAACTTTGGCATTACAAATGTAAATTAAGAAAAAAACATATTTAATACATTTTAAATGAATGCATTTTTTAAAATCTAAGAACAAGCAATATTTTAAACAACCAGTCCTAAAATTAAATAGGGGGAAACCCACAGAGTGCCTTCAGGTTGGCAGCAGAATGCACATTGCAACATTGATTGATCAAAATGAATCAAAAACAGATGTGGTCAATTGAAGGATGTGATCATGTTATTTGATCTCCGCCAGTTCCCTAATTTACGTGACTAACCAATCATGTGGAAGCGAAGAAGGACGCTGCAGCCCAGCCCACGCAGCACTTAATGTTCCACGGCAACCTGCTGCTGCCACTTCTGACTTTCTCACTTTACTGCTGACTTTTTTGCAACATTTATCTCTCACCCTCTAGATACATTTTTAAAGACTAGTCCTGCCCATTGTACATCTCAAAGAAGGGCACAATAAAGTTGGGCCCCAATGTAAAAAAATAAAAATAAACAACTGAGAAATGATGCTGTCATAGCTGTAAAAAAAAATGAATACAAGATTGATTTTCCTAACCTGCCTTGTGTTTCTTGCCTGCTGTTGCCGAGCGGCACGGCGGAGGATCCCCCGGATGTGAACAACACTCCTACGCATCACTGCAGCCTGACGCGTCCTCTCTCTCCCTCTCTCTCTTGTAGAGTGTCTGCAAAATCACGCAAAGATACCCCTTGCACCGCCACCCCAATCGTTTCCACTGAGACGGATCGCCACGTTCACCTAAATCCGCTCGGCAAACGCGTCAAGTTTGTCCTGAAATTCCCCGGATGGAAATGGAGGAGGGAGCGGGTGGACAGGGAGAATCTTTTCTTTTTTTCCCACAACGTCTCATAAAGGAATTGAAAAGAAAATACACACAGAGTAAAACTTTCCTGTCTACAAATGGGAACACTTACCAGTAAAACTGTCGGGAGAGGGGTGTGTGTGTTCAGGAATCAGGTCACTCCAGTGCCGAAGCATCCTCTCCTGTCTTGCTCCCAGACTCAAGTGTTTGCAGGCGTTGCCAATACCAATTCAGGTTGACAGCTCCCCAAATATGGAGGGAGAAACGAGGGGGGGTGTTAAACGTATAGAGGGAGGCAGAAAAGAGAGAAAGTGGTTGGGGGGCAGAGTTACAAATGTCAGGCAGAGCGCCAAATCAGAAAAGGGGAGGAGGGCTGGGGGATGGAGAGGCACGATTCACCTCAGTGTGTGTGTGTGTCTGTGTGTGTGTGTGTGTGTGTGTGTGTGTGTGTATGTCGTGAGTGAGTGTGTTTACAGAGAGATGGGACACGAGAAAAGACATGCGTACGATGCATGTTGGGATGGCAGGGAGGGAGCGGGTCAGGGGCAAATCTTTCTCCTAAAAAGGGCTGCAAAAGAATGGGAACATTCTGTGGAGCTTCAATGTTAGAATGCATTATTGTATGCATCTTTTCCAGACACTGATGGGATTCGAGGAAAAAGAAAGCTGCTTTCATGGAAATCTTGAGTACTTTTGGAGGAAACTGTGTGTAATCACAGACAAAGTGTTCCCAGGGGGGAAAAAAGGGCTTCACGACTGGGCTGGGGAGTCACGATGTCATCCTCAATGCTCCGAAACCTCTTTCTCGCTCACTCGCTGTCACTCTCCGTATGTGTCTTTCTCTCCAGCAGCGTGTTATTGACCTGCATTGACGTCATTGCGTCATTAGGTATCCCTTAGAAACACTGACTTTCAAAAATAGTATCAAATTAATTCAGCTCACAAGCAGAGAGAGACAGACGGACAGAAGGAGGGAACATTTAAGGTCAGGGTGTTTTAGGGTGATGTTTTATCACCCAAATAGCCCACCATCGTCCTACACGCACCGCGACGAATGAGATTCCACATTGGGGTCAAAAATGTCAGAATGGAAACATCTCTTTCATGTCTGCCTTTCTCTTCTCGTAGCTGGGCTAAAAATATCTTCTAGCTTTCCCAGTCTGCCGTTTTCAATGCAACAAACACACACTTACACACACACTGGTTAACCTTTACGACCGAGGGCAACGGAACACCGTTCAGACCCCATACAGGAAGAACAACAGAAACATCATTACACTCTGACCCACCCGCTTCTTCTTGTATATAGTATATATTTTTAATTATTTTAAATAGAAGTGTCCCATTGACAGCTGGATGTGTAATAACAATAGACAAAGTGCTATGGGCAGAAAAGGGCTTCGTTTATGTATTCCTACCAAACAAAACAGAGAGAAAAGGAAAAGTGATATTTCCATTTCATGGTGACATAGGTAAGAAAAGTGGAGTTGAATTCTTTCAAAACAGTTCTTTTTTTATGCAGATTTTTTTTATTTTATCTTTCATTGACCCTATGACGTATTCCAACAAGGGCAAAGGAAATTTGGAAAGAGGAGGATTTGAAGAGGGCTATTGGCTGTCACGCTACAGTACAATGTCATGCTTTTTATGTAGTGGGCGCGGCAATTGGCCATTCAACTAGAACCATCAGAATTTTATACAACAGCAAGCATGAGTAATGGGTTGGCTCAAAAGAGAGCTGTCTGTGGTGCTGAAGTCTGTCAACCCAGTGTTGCAGTAGATGAATTCAAGAGAGAAAAGCTAAGACGGTACACGGTAATGAAGGACTTATTTCTACTTGTCATCTTGTGTCTAAGTCTGAAAGAAACTGTTCTCAAAGCATCAATTTGTCTTTTGGTACCTCTTTTCTCCTTTCGTAAACTAGAACCCCAGATTTCGCCAGTGTTTTTTGTATAAAGTGGCTTATTCTGTTGCCTAGACTTAAACTCCTAACTACCAAAACATTAAATATGCTTTCCAACGACATTCAATACAACAAATAATTCAACCAAAAAATAAGCATTTAGAAGGATAACAATAATCGGTGCTGATTCATTGTTTATTTCATATTTCTGATGTGTTCTGCCATTACGTGTCTGCCTTTTACCACATACCCACGTGTGAAGTAGAGCATGACAAAGAAAAATACTCAACTCACACAACGTCAGGACAAAATTAGCTGTTATGATTCACCTACTTGAAACGAGATGGACTGTAGCGCGAGGGTCTATTTCTCGCCTTTTGATATTTCTCCCAGCTTCAGGGCTGAAAAAAAACAGAGTCTGATGGGTGGGTGCTTGTTTGGGAGTACAGATGGAGGAAGATGCTAACGTCACTAACCTACTTAAGTGGGTGTCCGTCCTGCATGCAGGTGACCAGTCGTCAGTCTTCAGGACGTCATACGGACAAACCGGGTGCGCAGGGCAATGTATCGGGTAGCAATATAATGTGTCTAAAAAAATTTCTTTAGCCTTCCGTGCAAAATATATGAAGGGCACTATCCCCCACCAAGGCAAATGAAGAAATAGTGTGACAACCACAAGCAAGTGGAAAGTGATTATGTAAAATTGTTAAAGTATTGAAAAAAATAGCTTTCAATCTTCTTGGCACACTTGCTGAAACAAGGAAAAGATGAGTTCTAGAAAAAAACGATATTATTTTGTACTGTTGAGGAGAAAGTTACCGAACAAAAACACATTGGGCTTTGCAGCCTACTTCCATGTGCAAAATAAAATTTGGGTTTATTTATTGTTTGTTTCATTTGCAAACGGGCAGAGAACTTTCTGGATCCTGGTGCACGACGGGGAATCCACGACTTGCAATTTTGGGGTTCCCTTCAGAATCTTGATCGCATTTTTCCACGACAATTTCCATAGAAATGAGCTCAACGGTTGAAGTGAAACCCCCCAAAAGAGCCACCAATCGATCACGTAAGCCCTAAAAACAAGGACGAGATGGAGGGGAGCCCTGCCAGGAGAGGAAGTAAGAGGGGCGGGGTGGGCAAGTATGACAAAACTACGTCACTGGAGGAAGTCACGCTGCACGCAGCACGCAGCACAGGCGTGGTTGCCAAGGCTGATGACATACGGCGAGATGCTGGGTGTGACTAAGGCACTTGGAAACATGCACACGCATACGTACAATAACACACACACACACACACACACACACCCTTTTAATTTGTTTTAAATGTCCCTTCCCATCTGCAGATGGCTACCCAACCCACTCACGGTGGGTTGTACATTATCTTTCCGGAAAAGAGATTATTGACTATTTGGATCCTGGCCAGTCTGACTTTAGTGTTCAACCAGGCTACGCTGCATGTTCTTAGGATGTGGGAGGAAACCTGATTACCCAGAAAAACCCCACACAAGCCCAGGGAGAACACGCAAACTCCAAACATCGAGGACCGACCTGGGATCGAACCCTCTAACCATGAACTGTGAGGCCGACACGCCGGGCCAGCCCCACAATTGACATCCAGAATTTGAAATTCAGCCCAAGCCACAGAAAACCAGACTGTCTTGGTTCTCAAGAGCCATTCAAGGGGACCATAAGCAATTTGGAAAAAATAAAAGGGGTGTCGCTTTTTCCTCACTTACACTTAAACAATGGCACAATTGTTTGTCAAATGTGAGTCCACTTTTTGAAAGGCCAGCAAGATCATTTGGCTTACAAATGCCCTTTTTCTGAATTGATCTCAAACGCCTCGCAGATGAGATGAGGCGAAGTTCTCATTAATATTCACTATGTAAATAATGTCCACTGTATTGTTAGCGGGCGTTATCGAGAAACGGATGCCCAGGAATAGCAGGGACGACGGACTGACTGACGTGGCGTCATATTCTCGACGCCGATTGGTTGCCGCGTAGCGGCGTCACGTGAACGGGGTTGAGTTGGTGGGTACTTGAATAAGGAGTAGCACATCTACAGTATATCGCACCAATGTCTGATTGTGATCCACTTGTTTTCCATGACATTATCATTTAAGTGGCTATTTCATGCATTGCAAAGATTAATAAACTATTTGTTAACAATTCTTTTCGCATATTACAGAAAACCTACACCTTACATTTCAAGTGTCTTAATTCATTGTTAATGACATACCAATATTGAGCATAACCCATCTTTGCAGCAAAATTAACAACAAAAACAGCATAAGAAAAACTAAAAAAAACCAATTCTAAATGACATTTTTCAAGGGGCCCAATTTCCTTCCTACCGCCATCCCTTTCTCAATTTATTTTTCCATCTCCCCTGCTTAAATGATGTCAATGGAAGAGCAGAGCTATAGTGGGTCTATTTTTAGACCTAGGCAAGCACGCACACACACGCACACACACACACGCAGAATCCTTAGCCTCACATGCTTGGTTGGGAGCTCTTTTGCACACACTGTAGCATCTCCAGAGACCGAGCAAGCGCCTTTGTCACAAATGCGACACGTTCCCACTTCACACTAAAGTGTGTGTATGCTTTCCATATGTGTGAATATTAAGAAGTGCTAAGGAAGAAATTAGGAGTGGAGTGGAAAAGCCCCATTGTGACAGAGAGAAGGAAGGGCTGCCTTCATTCACTCACTCGTTCATTCATCAGATCCACACTCAGCCATTCACGTCGTTTTGGCAGCAGAAACTGTGAATGAAAACGGGAGTCTTCCACTGCTCCGTTTACGTGTATGTGTGTGTGTTAAGGAAAAGAGGGCGGGGGTCTTGGGAGACATTTGAGAGTACACAGCGTTCCCTGCCCGATAGCAGTTTTTGGAAATGTGTGCAGAAAAAAAAAAGAAAAGAAAAAAAAAGGTGGGGGGTGAACACTGTAGTGAATGGGTAATAAATTATATAAGCTAACAAGAGAGAAAATAACCACAAAAAGTAAGGGGTACCCTGGAATACTACGTTAATTGAATCTAGTAGTTAAAAAAATTTATACTTTGATTAAAAAAATGTAATGTAGTTGGAAAAATGAGAAATACCCTATACATTTTTAACACCATATTTCAATAGAGTGAGTTCTAATACAAAAAAAGGTTGTATGAGGCGCGTATACTTTTTTTTAAAGCAGTCTGAATAATGGTAACGTGGAAGTTAATTTGAATTGTAATGCATTCATTTTATTTTCTAAAGCCGCTTATCCTCATTTTAAATTCAATTGAACAATAAATGCCATACCAATTTGGATCTAATTCTGTCATGCATGGTATTTTTGATTGAATTTGACTGCAGTTCAATGGCAACATTTTGCCAAGAGGTCCGCAAGAAACTCGAGGAGGAAGAGCTCCTCGTCTCTCTCCTCCACCCTCGCTCACTCCTGACATTCATATGCGCCATTACATAACACATTTCGGTTGGGACGGGTGAGGAGCATGTTTAAAGTCTCTTTCAATCAAATAAGTGCACGCTTTGCAGCACAAGCCTCTTCAATGGAACTCCGATGGAGCTTTTTTTTCCCCACCCGCGTTCTATTTCCGAGAGGCAGGTGGGATCAAAATAGAGCTTGCTACTCCTTTCTTTGCCCACCATGACCACCTTGTCGAGATTGTTCATCCACTAGTCCATCCATTTACTTGCCATCAATGCAACAGTGCAGATCGCTGTGTGGACCACCATAAGTAACAATGACTAGAGAAAAATTCTAATCAATGACTATTAGACAAAATGTGCAATATATATATATATATATATATATATATATATATATATATATATATATATATATATATATGTGGGATGTGGGAGGAAACCTGATTACCCAGAAAAGTAATCAGATAGCTAGGTCAGGGTGCACAGATAGCTATTTGTTTTGCTTGAAACGCATTTAAAAAATAAACGCAGATCACCCAGAAAAATCTATTGTTTTTCCTGTTCAAAGATAAAATAAAACATGGAAATATCAATCCATCCATTTTCTACACCGACAGCCATTTTTGCTCGCATTTTAATCTAGATTCATACATGACCAGTGTGTATAACATACTATATATATATATATATATATATATATATATATATATATATATATATATATATATATATATATATAGTATGTTATACACACTATATATATATATATATATATATATATATATATATATATATATATATATATATATATATATATATATATATATATATATATATATATATATATATATATATAGTATGTTATACACACTGGTCATGTATGACTCTAGATTAAAATGCGAGCAAAAATGGCTGTCGGTGTAGAAAATGGATGGATTGATATTTCCATGTTTTATTTTATCTTTGAACAGGAAAAACAATAGATTTTTCTGGGTGATCTGCGTTTATTTTTTAAATGCGTTTCAAGCAAAACAAATAGCTATCTGTGCACCCTGCAAAAAAAGGAACAATAACTGCTTGAATTTCATTTGACGCCGGATGACGGCTATATTTATTGGGCACTCTGCTTTAAGTAGAAATATGACGTCAGTGTTTTGGTTTGTGTTTCATACACCACCGCCTTGTCTAATAAAGCCAGTGTTTGAGATGATTACTTTTCATATCAATATTCCGCGTGGGTTCGCGCAGTATGTACACACGCGTGCACGTAGCGACAAAAACACGCACACGTGCAGCGGCAAAACACTCCTCCGCACTCCCACTGAAGTTGACATGTTAACACTCACTGGCTGCTATATTTAGCGCAGCCTCACCGCACTGTTACTATTCCCAGCATTGCGCATGAAGGGGCGGACGGATTTTCATGCATATCCGTACATCCATGAATACATTCATGGTTTCATCCTTCTTGGATATAGTACTAATAATAAAATGACACCAACAAGGATGGAAGAGGTAGGGTATGAAGGAAAAGAGAAAACAGGGTGAAGGACGCATATTAAAATGAACTGGTAGAGGAAGAACAGATAAAAGGACCAGTGAGAATAAAATTAAGAAGAAGAGGGGAAGCGTAGGAAGCAAAGAAAAATCAGCAATCTCAAGAAAAAAACAGCGTGACTGTCTATATGCACATTTAAGAAACTGTAAGTCTCATCGGTATGAAGTTATTGCCGTACTTGTGGTATTTTCATGCTTTAACCAGGGAAATTCCAACAAGTCTGCTGTGCCATGAGAGCAAAGAAAACATTGGACCTCCTGTGATATAAACACCAAACACAACCTGGCTGGAAACCTAATCTCTAGACTGGCAAGACATTGTCAAACGGCTTGGTTAAAATTCAGGTCGTGGTAAAGACACAAACACGCAGCTCATTACAATGGCTGAGAAGAAAACATTGCATCCTAAGGCGAGGAACCAAACTGAAATGTACAATGTGAAGAAGGCACCCTTCAAACCTGAGATTTGAGCAAGTAGTACAAGAGCAAAAATCCCAGTCAAGACACCACAACACCTTTTTTGACACGCCCTAAAAATCTTTCTGAAAGTTGCGTGACAGTTAATGGCACTCATTGCCTCAAAAGGCTTCGCGGTAAAATATGAAGTTAGAGAATCTGTGAAATGAAGCTGAAAGTCGTCAACATCGGAGAAAGTCGACACTGATCAATCACTGCCAGCCCCTCCCAGTTGAAATGAATTGGACACCTAAAACCATCAGTGGCAGTCAACATCTGAGTTCAAACCAGTCACCGTTTTAAAAAGGACTCAGTGGATCAGGACCTAGGAGAGCTCCTGAGAAACTATTGTATGTGCTTGACCTTCAAAAACAATTATGCAAAAAAAGTATTCAATAATTTTAAGTTTAGAGGGAAAAACATTGAACTACAAGTGAATTATAAATACCGCGCCCGTTTCCATTGACGCCAGGGAAAAAAAGCACTTTGCTGACGCAGTTGATTCTTTTTATAGCCTCTTTTGCAGGCCTTTAACGGACGCGTGCCAATGCCGGCTTCTTGTGGAGAAATTTCAATGGCTGAATTCGGAAGCAGTGGAACTGCGGTTCGGATATATTTGTCTCTTGGATCGACGTTTGTCTCTTGTATCGTTGACTCAAGGATTGGATGACTCTTTTTGGGGGAAAATATATATATGTTTTTTGTCTGATGGGCTTTTACACGCAATAGTAAAATGCAACATTTTTAGGTTATTTCTGGAAAGAAACTTTGTTGGCTGTATGTAGTTTATATAAATATTTTTTGGAATCTATTTTTAGCTATCATATTTTTGGGAGGAGAACAATACTTGTTTTTGTAGATTCCGTATTAACTAGAAAGGGGACATTTTTATTTTAAATGAAAGCAATCAAAACACACTACATCAAGCAGGGGCATCGTTTGGTTGTTTTATTCTTCTTTTGGAGAAGAATTGACTATTTGCTTAAGTTTGGTTTAAGTGGTTGCCATGGTAACACACTATGACCCAAGGGGGCACTGAAAGGGGAAAGGTTACCAGCCTTTTTTAGGTATTCCTTGCTCGCACGATTCTGTAGGAGCGGACAGCAACGAGGCAAAAATTAAATCAAGGTTGGGAGTTTTATATAATTCTATACGGGTTCCATTTCACGCAATATCTGCCACGGACAACAAGAAACGTCAAATGGATTTCAACTTAAAGAGCTAGCAGTGAATAAATATGCTTCTCGGCCTTTAACAGCAATTGAGGTCCGATCCATTTTGACGTGGAAGGTTGGCACAGACCATTCTTGGACGTCAATGACAGCCAATGAGCAACACCCCTGAACTCTGAATTGGGTAGAGAACACCCTTAAAGCAAAGGAATTAGACAGCTTGTGAAAGTGTGCCACATCCAACATGGTGGAAGCATTTATGTGCATTTCGATTCGCTCATTTCCTGTACCAGTGCGTGATTATTTTCAGATCTGCAGTGTGTGTGTGTGTGTGTGTGTGTGTGTGTGTGTGTGTGTGTGTGTGTGTGTGTGTGTGTGTGTGTGTGTGTGTGTGTGTGTGTGTGTGTGTGTGTGTGTGTGTGTGTGTGTGTGTGTGTGTGTGTGTGTGTGTGTGTGTGTGTGTGTGTGTGTGTGTGTGTGTGTGTGTGTGTGTGTGTGTGTGTGTGTGTGTGTGCGTGCGGGCGCGCTTTGGGAAATACCTGGTCACGATCAATCACCAGAGAAACTGTGAATTATTTTCCTACGGTCGCTTATTGCCTCCTGTTGGCCAAGTGGGAGAGGTTCAGGGAGGACCTTGACCGCACCACAGACAAAGAAAGGACAGATAGGGAGAAAAATCAAAGTTAGACTTGTGTACCACGTTCATGGAATATTTAATTAGTATCAAGACATTAAAGAAAGAGTATTTAGTGCATGGTTTAAAAAGAGGTGGTATTTTTGCCTCAAAATGATATGTAAAGGGAGAAAGCAATTTGAGCCAAATATCAGTACATGATTTAAATAAAGACAATATATCAGCATGTAGTGAACTGAAGGCTCATGAATTGTGTTGGCTTGGAATGGCATTAGGAAGGCAATTGTCTGTTTTGTATTCTAAATTAGAACCCCCAAAAATGCATTTCATGGTATTTATTGTAGGACACAGAAAATTTTGCAGTCAGTCAGTGGCATAATCATACATTAATTAAGATATGTGACATCTGTAACCTGCGTGTTTTTATTATCAATGCATATCTGCATTGTTCCTCAGCATTCAAGACAAAGAAATAATGAAGCTTAAAACGTTCTGCGGTGCTAAAAATAGATCTAGTTGTTGCGCTGGAAGGAGGGAAAACCCTGGTATGGATCGCCTCCTAGAGGGAAGAGTTGTTGTTTTTTTGCTCCTTAATCCTACATTAAATCCCCAAACACAAGAATTATCCACATTTTAGTAGAAATATGTTACTGTTCTCTCCAAGGAGGAAATGTGGGCCACTATTGATGTTGGATAATTAAAGACATTAAAGGGGAATTTGCTCCCCATTCAAAGCTGACCAGAAAATGTCAACATATAACTAGAATTTCCGTAATCTATTTTAAGTACCGCGATAATCTAGTGTGCACATAGATAAACTGTTATTAGGCATCTTATATTTCAAGGATCAAATTGTTTAAAATTGGGGGGGATATGCTTGGCAAAACTAGTCTATGATTCAAATTGCCCCAAATTAATCTGTCTATATTTATAAATGTACACCGAATATTAAACAATGCTTGTGTGTAATCCTCTATGAAAACACAATCACAACAGTGGTTGTTAATACTTCCATACAGATTTATGATAAAAATCAGATAACATCAGCAATCCGTACAAAGTTGTAAATTGTCTGCTAATTCAAACAGAAATTCTACTAACAATTTAAAAAAAATGGTGAAGACATTAAATAAAAATGTAAAAAACAACGCATTCCAACAAGTTGCAAATCAAAAAGAGGACCTATTTTTTTTAATCATTTTTTCTTTTGAAAACACCCAACAAGACCAAAACTGTGTGTCAACAACTCTGTAGTCTTCTTGTTCCACAAGGAAAAAAAGTTATTGATAAAAACAACAACGGTGAGGAGCTAGCGCTACGGGCCTTGGCTTCTTGATCGGTTCAAGTTGGTGTGGGTAGAAAAGTCCATTATGACTAGGGGGTGGAAAAATATGGAGACTACGTTTTTTTCCCCCAATGTAAGAGGTATAGTACTAGTGGTATGTAGTCCGTTTCGGGTACGGTGAAGATACCAATGTAATGCAGTAAGTACAGAGTGATCCTTCCCAGTACTCAACCTCCATTAGAACCACCCCTTCCTATACACTCGGAATTCCGCCTCAGTAGATCCGCCCCCGGCTTCTGTTGCCTCTGGTGCCGAAGCCCCGTCCCCGTCCGCCCCTGAAGCCGCCACGCTGCTCTGAAAGCCACATTGGTGATGGAGACCTCAAAATTAGCAATTTGCACCGAACAAATCCAATTTCAAATTAGGATTGAATCAATTGGACCAACCCTGAACATCATCAAAGGAAATCAAGTTGTACACAAAGTATTAGCTTTACTTGGGGCATTTTTTTTAAATTAATATTTTCCTAAAAAAATCAAGCATTGTATTTCAGAAAGTTATGGTTTTATAATTAAAAATACTTTTTAACTCATAAATGGGGCAGGTTACGACACTTAATTTTTTTGTGATCTACATCAATCAAAATCTTACCTTTATTATAATTATTTATGATTCGTAATCCTTACTGTATTTTATTTAATTGTATTTGTACTTTTTTTAAATTAATAGATATTTTAATGAAGACTTAATTAAAAATTAATAACAGAAATACATTCGGGTTATAGCCTAAAATGTGACATCCACACAGACATATCTTAAGTTTTTTTTTAATTATTCTATACTGCATTATTCAATATATTTCCATCTTTTTAAATGTAATTATAAAGTAAGAACATTTCAATACTAAATGAGTAAAATTAAAATGAAGTTAAAAAATACATTCATTATGGCCCTCAAGAAGAATGTAAAGTTGATCATCTTTTATTTAACAGAATTTTACTCATTGTCTGTCACTGATGGCGATAGACGTCAAACTCATTTGAATTTTGGAGGATTGGCTGGAAGACCGTCTCCCAGTCGGAATAGAATTGAACGTCTAGCGCTTTCAACGGCAGCCAAGAAGTTAAGTGAGTGGCCTATAAAGTGTTTAACACATGCACAATCAAAACATCTATGTACAGTGCATACGATAAGTAAGAGCAATTTTAGTCCATTACTACAAAGAGGTTGACAAGTGCTAAGATTATGTGCTTGCGTTCTCACCATAGTTCAAGTTCCCGAGGGAGGCGCTGTATTTGCCACTGGGTGGGTTGTAAATTTGCCGCGCGTCCCGGCGAGGCTGCGGGACAACCTGCTTTTTCAGGGTGGTGCCCGAGGCCGCGTCATCACTGGATGGACGCTTGAGACTGCGGGGGAACGAGGGAAGGATCGGCCATGCGGCAATATATTCTTATAACAAACGGTCAAACTCACGCGACAGCCGCCGCCTCAGCTTTCTGGACAGGCTTCCAAGACAGCGTGATAGTGCTCTTGAACGATGGGGGGTTGTGGAAGAGATCCTGGGATAGGAAAGGTAACGGGGTGAAAAGAGATGACAATTTATTCTTCATATTGCTATTCGTTGTATAAAAACACTCCAGGATTTTTTGCTCTCAGGTGTAATGATAAATCTAGAGAAAGAGTGAAGCATTGCCGAATTCATTGTTGGCTATCTAAAGGTTTGCTTATTGAAAAAGGAAAAAAATAAATACTGCCCCTCCACTCCCATTACTTACCTTGATAAGAACATTGATGTTGTTTGTGATCTTGAGGGCCACCACTTTGATTTTGTTCTGATGACGACAACAAGTGGTGAGCACTCACTCGCGTTTTGATAGTCAGAAAGCTTTCCCATGTCTACCTCATCTGTCTTAAGCGCTTCTCCAGTCTTCCCCTGCAGAGCCACACGCAGTTGTCTGATGTACACCTGAAGGCCTCTGGCAAAATACTGTAACCTGCAAGTGCAATAACAACCAGGTTTTTGTTGTTGTTGTCTTTTTAAGTTAAGTCTTAGGAGCTGTTGTGCATCATATGAACTCATAAACACCTGATCTTGAAGTCTTTGAGGCGCTCAGCGTCTACTTTGTCAATGAGGAAGTCGGGCAGCTTCTTGCCAAGCTGGTGGAAGCTGAAGAGCAGACACTCCACGTAGCTAAATTGCAGCTTGGGTTCCTCGTTGGCTGACTGCTCGCCGTTTTCCACCTCTTCTGGCGGGAGAGGCATGTATTCCTTTGCAAAAAAAAGTGACCTTTTAGTTGAATTTGGGTTAATTTTTAATACATTTCTAAGGGATGTTAAGAACAATGAAAGTTTACATATTTACGCACAAAAGCTGACATGGCTAATGAATTAATTTTAACTTGTGTCTAGACTAATGAGTTGTAACACATAATGGGCTAAGTCAAACTCAGGTTTCAATGTGGCTGCCTATATTTCACTGTGTTCTGAACTTGAACCCACCAAAAGCTTTGTAAAGAGCATGTTGAGATTGGTCTCAAGCTTCTCCATGTCGCCGCAGAAAGGACTCATCTCCGCCATCAGCTTTAGGACCTGCGAACAAAAGCACACAGCGTCAAGATGAACGTCCTTACATACAAACAATGAGCTTAAGCGTGACAAGGAGGACTAATGAGTTGTCACCGATTTGAACGCCACAACGCAACACCTCGTCGATTGTTCGTGATGACGTCATGTTTGACGTAAATATTAAAATCGGGGGATATCAAAGTACTGACAAACCAACCTCAAGTTGAATGTCCAGCTCAGCCACGGGCGTCGTCAGCGAGCTGAGGTTGGGAAGGACATGTTCACAAAAGTAGGTCACGAAACGAGTGGAATGGACATTTTTCTATGGGAGAAAGAAACACAGCAATGATTACACATTTCTAACAGGAAAGATGACATAATAAAAAAAGACACGTTTTCTTAAAAGTATCATGAAAGCACAATTTTAGTGTCGCTCAAGTTGACCGGCTAAATGTGTCACAAATCCATTAACTTCAAATGAAATACGCCTGTAAAGGCCATCCAGAAGCCGGAATTCCACAACATTCTGTCACTACTGAATGAAGTAGCTCAGTGAAAAGTTGACTTTGGGAAACCAAAATAAACAGCTCCAGAATCTCAAACTGACGCCCTTTTCAAAACCTGAAAAAAATAACAGTGGATGTACTCACAGAGAAGAGGGGCAGAGCCTGACGCGTACACTGAAGCAAGCGGTCAACCGTATCGGGGTCGGCTGGGTTGAGCGCCTGCTCAAGGAAGGCTTGCTCCACCACCAGCTCCACCAGCTGCTGGCGCCCGCTTACCGTCTGCAACACGCGCAGACCCGACACCAAGCGCATCAGCAGCACAAACTCCTCACCAGTGACGTCCTCCAGCACCTGTCGGGAGGAGTCAACCACAGCTTTAAGTATCAGACTCCTTTTTCCCAACAATAGGTTTTGGCATATATTTGTGTGTACGTGTAAAAAGTTAAAGAAAAAACTGGTTACATAGTGTAACATACATGTTTTAAATTCATTTTTTTTCAAGATATGTTTTGCCGATACCGCTGCTCAGATTTTGAGACTAGTAAAAATAATACAAAATATAACCAGTAAATGATCTTTGTTTACAATATTACAAGATATTCTGTTACTGTCATTAGTTTCTACTAAAATACACGTGTGGATTGGAGCCAATCTTCTGACCAAATCCAATACTCCAAAAATATTATTGGATCGGGATATCACTAATAATTATGATTTAATATGTGAAGCAGAGTGTAAAAAATAAATAAAACTCAAAACGACAGAAAACAACCTGTTGACTTTTAAATCAAAGGGTCGTGCGTCATGTCACATTGTCAATATCAATTTACAAACAAAAATAAAAACAACCAACCTTCTTAGTCTCAGTAAAGACGTACTCCTCAACTTCCTTTGTCATGACGTCCTCGGACAGGGTCTTGAGTTTGTTGGATAGAAATTTGATGGCCCTCTCCCGCACAATGTCCTCCCCTTGAAGAACCTGCGAGAAGAGCCCACCAAGAGTGCCTGCGGGACACACAGTATGCGTAATTAATGACCGAGTATATCCTTCATGGGGTGCAAATGCTGACTTAAAAACACCCGCATAGAAGCAAGCAGTCACTCACCCTTTGCATCAATCTTGAAGATGGAAATGAGCGAAACGTTCACTTGGTTGAATTCAGCAGTGTCATCTGGACGAGGGTGACAGGTATTTCAAAAATGAATTTTCATTAGATTTTTCACTGAGTTGCCAAAGAGGCACTGAGAACTCCAAGTCAGTGCACAACCAAGTCAAGATATTACAGCCCTGTTGATATAGCCGTTACCTGTCTGGAGGAGCTGGGTGAGAATATCTGCCACTTTGAGTATGTTGTCACCAGTTGCAAACCGCGGCAGCTCCTTGATAGCCTGCCGCCGAATCTGAGCCAAAAACAACAGGCATTATAAGAAAGCATGAAATGGCAGCGCACAACCAGGACAACACAAACGTGTAATAATATTAATCATGATCATCATCACACTAACCGAGACGTCATCATCTTCGCAGAGATCCAGCTGGGCGTTGATGGCAGCATCCGCCAACTCCGGGAAGCTGCTGAAGAATTTGGGGATAAACTGAGCCGCCAGTCGCTTCTCTTTGGGCCCGCCTTTCACTCCATCCAAGATGACTTGGTAGGCATCTTTGTGCTGCAGAATAAAAATAAATAAATCTGTACCAGGCATGTTTAATGCAACATGACACAATAATGATTACTATAAGCACAATCACAAACTTAAGGTCAATTTTATTAAGTGATGCAAAACACATATTGGAGCAAAATAATTGGCATTATAGCATCATTACAAGTGCCATGAATAATGGCAAATATTTTGTGCCAACAAAAAAGTGGCTTCTACGGTCATTTTAGTTAGTGATTGGACACAAAACAGATTTTAACAACAAGGGTAACAATTGATATTGAAGATTTTTCTTTTCAAACTAAAAAAGACACTAAAAATAAGAAAATTTGTATTTGTCTACTACATGATATATTTAACTGAAATTCATATAACCCATAAGTTACAGACAAATATCAGTGCTGCCTAAACTTTTCCATAACAAGAAGAAAGGGAAGAAACATAAGGTCAGTAAGGAAAGGCGGTTCAGAGGGGAACAAAACCTATAAATGGAAAAGAGAATAGGAATAAAACGAAAGCAGAACATTTCAAAGTACTACCACGTATGAGATTGCGGGCGAAAACGGTACATCTTAAAATAAGATTTTCGATTATGTGCCTACTTTAGCACCACCAGACGCATCATTTTTGGAATAACTGGTTTAATTACCCAAATACGTTATTCTAAGTTTCTTTCGAACAAAGTAAAAAAAAAAGCCTTGTAGTATATCTGACTGTGATGCTAACAAGCTAAACCTCGCAGTGAGCTAAGAACTAGCTACTAGCTTATGCCCCCAATTACAACACAAATTTACGTGAGCTAGCAGTCTCTCACACAGGCACTAAAATGAACGATGCTTCTTTTACTACGTGAAAATGTGACACTAATGTGAAGTTAAGCTTTTGCCATTTTCCTAACCTTGCTGACGTTGTCCTTAGCATCGGCAAGGACCCCGTAGCTTCGATAGAGATCCTCAATAGTGACCGCCATCAGCGTGCCTCCGATGTGCCTGGCGCGCAGCTGAAATGAGAAAAATACGACATCAAATCACACCTTCGCCTGTTTTCACTGGTTCACGGAGGCGATGTAGCAAGTTATACCCGTTGGTGGCCAAATTTCGAGACGGGAAAGAAAAATGTGCAGCCCGTAAACGATTAATTGTGGCCCTGGCGAATTCTATGGAGCGGAGAAGGGCTAGGTTTCGTGGCTAAGGAAGTGGTGACAATACGTGGGTGCACGTTTAGCCAATCATAAGACGGGTTAGAGCACACGTGACTACAAATGAGCGAAAAGAGCCGCGCAGTTATGGCGCGCCTTGAAAACAAAACACGTTCTCATTGGCTCAATACGGTCATTCATTCGTTTTTTAATCAATATGTTGCCAAGCCAGATGTACTGTAGAATGTAGATTACGTACAGATTTTGAACACACAAATAATAAAACTTTCACCGAATGGTAACTACAAGAAAAAAGTTTTCTTGTACGTACGTATTAGCTTAAATTTAACGCTTTTTCCAAATGTCATTTACTGTAAGTATAATCTAAACCAACTAAAAAGGCACAATTTGCTCATGATAGGAAGAAAGAAATACACTTATGATTATTGCTGGGTAACGCAAGAAGTTGGTTTTATAGTTCATTCACACGTTTTGCTTTCAAACTTCCCCAAAAGTAAACTGTTTAACAAAGATATACCCTGAGGTTTACTTCACCTCTCGGCTATTTATCTACTGTCACCTAGTGGAAGAATATGGAATTGTTAAACTTAGTATACACCGATCATAACAGGAGTCAGGAGAAAAGTCAGAAAATATTATATGTATAGTATATGTATGTATGTAAATTTCTAATTATTTGTCTCTACTTCGTGGCACCTTAGCAACTTTCCGAGCATAGTATTTATTTTAAAAAAACGGGGAGACACTATTTCAGTGCAAACATTTATTATTGAAGTGATGAATTGCAAACAAACAACATCCACTACAAGCAGCTTCCCTTTCAACAACATAGTTGTGCCACTCCTGTTGAGCAGACTTGTGGCATCAGAGGAAGCGTATGCCTGCTCCAAACTGAACTCCATCACATATCCTGAAAGTTTCAAAGTGAAAAATCAAACTTGATACATACATCTTTTAATATTACTGCCATATTCTGAACTCATCCTCTGTTAAACAAAAAAACATACTTTCACATTCTGCGGTGAGTGATTCAATAGCAGCATTACCTGTCTCCACTCTGTACTCCCATGGGAATGCAGTAGTTGAGTTCCAGTCTGGCAATGTTCCCCAAACGCAACACGATTCCAAGTCCATATGACCAGCGGATGCACTCTGCAAGTTTCTTCAAGTGTGCTTGAGGGCCCTCCCCTAAGCATGACAATTCTCCATTTCATCATTTTTGGAACAATGTTGATTTCATTTTGGAATAATACAAAAACATTAATTACCGCTTCCAAATTAAAACTGGCTATTGTAGAACCTTTATTACCTACAGGCAAAGTGAACTCACCATAGTTAAGATTACAAAGGTTCCCTGCGTTGAGGAAAAAATGTGTTCGGAAAAGGTCGCCGAAGCCCCCCTTGCCAGGTCGGAAAGGCAGCGGAGTATAAAGGTGAAGGCCTCCTGCCCAGTAGGCCTCTCCTCCCAGGTAATCACCTGTCATACCAATAACAACCAATAGAATACAAGGTAAAAGACCCCAAATTAATCATTGAAAGGTGCCAAAGAGAAGAACGAATATTTCACCTTCACTTTGCGGACCCATGCTGTACATGCTGAAACCACGAATACTGGTGGGGCCACCCAAATAGAATCTGGAGGGACGGCACAGAAATCAGGGATTATACATTCAGACACTTAAATCACATTATTGCAGGGAATGTTTTCCAGACCCACCAAAAATACAAAAAATGCACAGGATTAAAAGGGTTAAAAAGCATTACCTATCTGCTATGCTTGTTGGCTTGTCACCAATAGGTAGCAGCAAACCCCCCCACAGGGAAGCAGACAGAACCTGAAAAAGTTAAAGAAATTGTGTAAAACTATTTTTTCACAACCGCCATTTGAACCATTTTTAATACATATTTCTTTTTACTTAAAAATACATGCATTCCTCTTAAATTTAAAAGGCACAAACAAAAATGCGTGAATCTCACAGAGTCCCAGAAAAGGCTTTTATTGAGCTGGATTTCAAAGTCCTCCTTCAGAAAACTGGCATCTCCACCAGTGTAACCAGCAAGCTCCTGCACATTGCATCGTAGCACACAATAGTCCATAAATAAATATTAATTACACGTTAGAATTCGTAGTGAAGTTGTCGCAGCCCACCTGGTGTATTTTTAACAGGCCACCTTTTCTTGGCAAGATGGAGGAGTTTCTGGTGTCGATGACCATAGCGTGCTGGGGGAGAGATGTTTGACATTTTTCGAAAGCTGATGCTTCATTATCTAAGAAGCTTTTGCTTGTTTTTTGTAAAGGATGACCATATTAAATTTAAAATAACATTGACATCATGTGGTGACATGGACTTAAAGCTGGAATACCGCAAGTGACGACTTAAGTGTATGTCCACTCTCTTGCCGGACAGCGAAGGAGGCAGTGCGAGCCAAGCATCCCAAGTCTCTCCAGACCCCTTCCCACTTCAGGGTTTGGTTCGTCTTCCAAACCGGAAACTAAACAACGATGGACGGCTAAAGGTAAAATTCTTATGTATGATAACAATCAAACCAATGTTTGTAGTCGTTTACGTTCAGCTCGGCAGAAACGCCTCGATCCGTCTCCCTCAGCGAACTCCAGGGAAACTGACCGGTTACTTTGTAGGCATTGAGTGTGATGCTGGACAATGGGACAATAAAGAAGTGGAAAGTCAGTATTTTTTAACTGTAAACAAATGGAAAATCCTGATGATCACTACGAATAAAGATATTTGATTCTTACTTGCGTTCAAAGTTTCCCACTTGAGGTTTGAAAAATGAGAGACCGTATGAAGTCTCTTTGGTGCCGTACGAGAACTGAAACGTGAGTTTTTCGGCTCGGCCAAAGACATTGGGCAACTTCATACCTAGCACCTGCGGTGAAATATTATTTCACCATCCTTTAGAATGGGTAACCAAAAGGAAGTTGTTAATCAATTTGAGCACTCACCATACTTCCTTCATTGTTCCCAACCATAGTGTTGTAACTGCCAGTCATCCGCCTCAGTTCGGTGACCTCGAATGTCACATCGAGGCCATTAGGAAGAGCATCATCACCTTAAATACAAGTATGGACAACTCTGTCAACGCCATAATGGAATGGATAAGTTCTTTTTCATTGTATTATTGGATGAAATTAAATGAAATCTACCTGAAAAGATTTTAAAGCATTTACATAGATCCATAATAAATCCTGAATGTTTTGAGAATGTGCATAATCTTTTTACTGTGGTTTTTTTTTACCTCTAGAGGTGTCAATAACAACTTCCACTTTGCGGAAGATTCCAAGACGGAGCAGCTTCTGCCTGGCTTGATGGGATCTTTTCATCACCTGAAAAATCATTACAGTAAGTAAGTAATTTACGGCACAAGATGATATACAGTGCATACGTCAATTAAATTCTTTGCACGAAAGACGTCTGAAATCTCATAAGACAGCAGGTCCTCCTTGGTTCTCCCAAGCCCATCTATATGCACACGCTGGACTATCACCTTTGAAAATTGAAGAAACAATTATTAATAATTAATGACTTGACAAAGACAGTTTGCAACATATTTCCAGATCTTACATCCTTGTTTTCTAGAATTTCCTGTTTGGGCTCCTGCTCGATATCAGGAGGTTCGATGTCATCGGCATGGACACCCAACTCAGGACCCTGCATGGGCAGAGGGTCCAAGCTCTGCAACACCACAATACAAAAACACAAACCACCATCACACACACACACACACACAGTTTTCTGTAGTGTATCTACATATGCTATTTGGCAAAAATGAGAAGAATAAATCAATTTGCTGTTATCAAAAAGAGTGAACTCTATTCATATTTCAGAAACTCTGCAAATTAATAATACAATTCCTGAGGAATTGTCTGCACAGCTGACACAGATATTAAAAGCTTAAATGACAAATTGAACAAATCATTAGTGTTCGTGTGGTATTATTACGTCTCGTATAGAGACAACGAATAGCTGTTTCATGACTAATCGATTACAATATTTGCCAGTTTTGATAACCAATTGCTACATACACTGTATGGCTGTCCAGACAGTGTAATGTATATTTTAGTTCCAAAATGTGTTTTTTCCGAGATAAAAAAAAATGTGATGGACAACAATAAAGAATCACAGCGTTAGGATGAAACGATCTGACATCTTAAATTTGAATTAACTAAACAACCAAACCAGCACTACATGAACGTTTTATGTGTGAAATGTAAAAAAAATAAGTAAACAAACATTTTCATATTTTGTCTGGGGATTATATCGGACCTTGGACCACTAATAGTCAATGTTCCGTTGAAGGGTGGACGCTGTCACCGCGGGCCTCCCTTTTTTCTCCTTAGCAGCCCGGCACGCCGAGAGGTCAAACGGCAGAAACAACAGCTTTTGTTGCTTTTTCTTACCCTTGCGTGGACGGTGCCCATGCTGGGATGCACACGACGGCGGCTCGGCGTAGAACGGGGGCTGCTGAGAAAGGAAAAGACGTAAAGGCAACCACTCAAAATTAAGCGGAGACGGGAGAAAGGGCTTCACGTAAGGAGGCGGCCATGTCACTTCCGGAACTCGGCTTGGCCGCGCCCACCATGAGGCGGCCATTGCTCTCTGGGTTTCGGGGGGGAATATAGTACGTATATTAGCTAGTATTGTACATATATTTAAAAAATGAAAAATCATGAATAACATGCACTTACTGTATACATATGTGATAATGTGTACATATAACATACTGTTAATACAATAAAAATAAAATAAATTTACAAAGTTAATTATCACAATTAGTAGTATATAGTCCTGGTAATGTAAACAAACGGAAAAGATTAAAATTGGATTAAATTTAAAATGTTATAATAAAGTATATTTCTAAATAAACAAATTAATGGAATAATGACCTTATAACTTAAAAGGTAAGTAAGTACATTGGTGGGGAAAAGAAGACACAAATAGAATATACACGAAATGTATATTAAATACAAAAAATAAGGGCAGCACATAAGTGAATACTTGTGACCTAAAATGCAAACTCCAGAGAGTAGAGTAAAATTGGAAGATGAGTGAATGAACTACATCATGATTATTTTATTTGCACCCGTGTTTATTCATACAACATTCCTTATGCAGTATATATATATTTCCCATAAATCAACTCATGGACACATGAATATTCTGTATAGTATTTTTCTCTGCAGTAATAATTTCCTCCAACGCTATAAATACTACATATTATTCTGTACATCATGTTTTTTAACTATTAGTAAATAAGACCATTTGTACAATGAGATATTTTTGGTTAATTCATTAGTTCTACTAAAGCATGTTTTACTGTTTTTCTGTTTGTCTGCGTAGTAATATCAGCCTTCTTTGTGGAAGTAAACATTTATGTTTCCGGTTGCTTGTAAGTGGCAGAGCATTTCTCCAGGCTTAGCATCCTGTAATGAAAATAGAACCAAAGATTATTGCCAGCATTTTAGGTTTATGTTTATATTTGAATTATTTACCTATCAAACGACAGTGAAAAGTTTTAAATGTTGAATTTTGACACTCAAATTATTCTCATAACTTCTCTTACCCTTCTGTAATGAAAGTATCATAGGATATTTTGTCATCATTTACACCATCAGGACACTCGTTGATGTCCTTCATTCCCAATGAGATGAGAGCTGTAGACAAAACAAGGCTCAGTTTGCATAACAGAATTGAACAAATATTTTTCCTCTTGATGTGCTAACTCACCCTGTTTGTATTGTGCAAACGTGATGTATCTGTCATTGGCTGGGTCTACTATACCAAACGCTGCATCAAGATTGGAATGGCTGAGCAAACTGGGCGCTTTTTGTCCGCTATCCCGAGCCTCTTTCAGCTGTTGTAATTTCTCGATAAGAAACTCTTTGGGATCGTCTGACACACAAGTACTAAGACTAATGAATAAAAATATATGGGCTAGCATAAATATACTATACATATTAATATGTTGATAAAGTTTTCCGCTCCTTGTAATACACAAAAGACTAACCGGGTCTATAGAAGAACAGCATGCTTGTGAGGTTTTTCATGAGGTCGAAGATTTTGTGTTTTTCCAGGTAAGCAGAAGCTTCTTTCTCTCGCTCAGTTGCCATGTCTCTCTTTCCTTTTGTTGATGTCTGTTGCTAGGAGACAGCACAGTCACGCCCCCTCCACCCCCAAAAAGATGTCACTTTATTGATCCAATTTTACAAATACTTTATTAATCACAAACATTTAAACCAAAAAAACATAAAAAATAAATTGTTTCATTTTATTGATTCCATATTAATCCAGTTTTGGTTTTGCTTCCGCGTGATGCTGTGCAGGTGCTTCTCTGAGTTTGAACCCAAGTAATTCTGTCCGAAGCTCGCCAGGGTTTGGAGGGATCTCTGGTATAGTCTGAGGGAGAAAGAAAAATGTACTCAATTTAAAAATAAAAAACCTTCATAACGTGGACACAAGGAAACTGGATGTTTTATTTGATTTAGACATCTCACCAGATCAGGTAAATAGTACTGATGGACCACCTGTGCCCCAACAAACATAGCCAATATGCTAGCTCCGTACATCCTCAAGTACCGGGTCCACGACACTCCGGCAGGCATTTTTCCTGGAACACCATGTACTTTTAACTGCAATAAAAAGGCAATTATTTAGCTCATAATAACTAACACTATACAATGTATAGTACAGTACAGTATAGTGTATCATGCACATTGTACATGTTATCAGGCTAAAATGACAAGCACTGCTCGTTTGATGACAGAAAACCGTAACAGAGTAAGCGCTCCTTAAATCGAATTGAAAAAGCCTACCCTGTTAAAATGCTATATGTTCTACTAATAAACATGAAATCATGTTTAAACCCCAAGGACTTGTCATTGGAGCTATCGAGGTTCGAATGCATGAAATACAACATGTAACTCGTAGATCGTAACGCTCTAGTGGAGTGTCATCCACTTTGCTTGAATTTACAAATCTGCAGATGCAACGTTGAAAGTTGATAATTTCCCAAATTATTAATGAAATTAATAAAATTTTTAGGCATTACATTTTGTGTGTGTTAATATTCGTGTTAGGATTTAATATATCATTGGGAAGATACTGTTCTAACGAAGTAGTGTGTCTAAATTTTGCATCTTTGATCGCTTTCTTCTTCGGCGGAGTAATATCCCCAATCTATGGCGCCAATAAGTGGCGTGGCTCTTTCAAATCCAAGTTAGTACCTATAAACTACAACATTGTGAAAACAAAAACAAAAAATAAGGAAAAACATCATATTTTTTAATCATTGTGAATATTATTCAGGCCATTTTGTGCTTTAGATGGCGACAGCCACCAAGAGGGAGAGCGTTCTAGCTCCTCCTACCACTAGAGGGCGATAAGCAAACGGGTCGCCAAATTTAAATGGTCTTTGTTTTGGAATCGCTTCCCTGCCCCCTCGTCTCACATCGGAAGCCTTAAAAATGTATGACAGGTATGTGAAATTTAGCATGTTTCTAGTTATTTTTGTGCTAGTAGACGTATGTCATATACTGCATTTTAACCCGTGACAAGTACTATTTTCTGTCCCTAATTTTGGAACAGAACAGACGAATTTGATCTCTCCTTAACCACATTTCCTTCTTGAACACAGCTTTGTTATCCTAATGTTTAACCTAAAAATTGTGACACCAACTTCATGAATGTAATTTTTGTGTGTGTGTGAAGTAAATCGTCTGTTAATATGGAGGAAAACGAGTTTACACCGTTGACGGTCCCCACGGATTATTTCCAACAGTGGTGAGTTGTTGCTGGAATGGGACGCTCGCTCTGAGGAATGCACATCTTGATCTCTCCTTTTTATTTTTATTTTATTTTTTTCAATGTGATACATCTTCCTTTCGAATCACGCAAAAACACCCTCCCATTCCATTCATGTATTTTATTTTGCATGTTATCGATATGCACTACTCGTTAAAAGAAATTATAGTTATTGTTTACCTTTGGTTGAAAGTTCAAAATCTACCTAAAATGCAATATTTACTCAATTTGACTCCTTTTGAAAGCAAATGTTTATTTACTCAATATTTCTGTTCCATCTTTGTAAAACTAATTGTTCTCCAAAGATTCAAAACGAGGGTGATAGTGGCACAGTTGGCAGACCGGGTCATCAATCCATATACCAACTGGCCACTATCCAAATGTGCTTAGTCAAGACACTGGATTCTAAAATGCCTCTTTCCGTTAGCCTGGCTGGCAGCACCTTGCATGGCAGCATCCGCATGTCTTAATGTGAACCTTCCATGTAAAGTACTTTTCTGTGAATGATGCTACAAGTATTTTTATTTTTGCTTGCTTACCAAATGTGTAATGTCCTTTTTTCTCATATCCTTCAATGCAAACCTGTATTGAAAATGTCAATGTTGGACGACTACACTTTGTACTCTGTAGTAAAATGATTGCACCCATTTCAGGTTACTAGTATGACCAAGAATACACTTAGATATCTAAATATTAAACAGATGCTTAAACATATTTCCACAACTCAAGTGTCACCCAGCTAACAAATTTGCAAAACAATAGGACAACTACATTACTATTGATGCATAACACCTGTTTAAGAAATGTGCGCTATAAGTCCAATAAGTGATAAAACTTCACTGCATCCACTTCTTCTTGTAAGGTACCAGTCGAGCCAGCAGTACCCAGAGGTGCAGCATGTGGTGTCCCACAACAACCACTATACCGACGGCACCAAGGATGAGCCCGTCATGGCCGAATTGTCGGTGCACCGGGAGCAGCCGCTCTATCCAGAGCAATTTTATCAGAATTACTCCCACTACCAGGAGCCCGTTTACCAGCAGGAGCCACAGCAGCATCCATCCTACCCACAACAACAACAACAACAACAACAATATAATGTCCAACAACAGGAAACGCAATACCAACACACTGTACTACAACAACAAGAACCTCAATACCAAAATACAACGCAGCAACAGGAGCCTAATGTTCCCCATCAACCTCCACCTGCCACTCCACCCCAAGGTCAGATAAATGGAAGAAACAAGCTGGTTTGGGCAATTGTTTCCCAAAACTCCTTTTTTTCTCTCTCTCAGTAATGACGCCAGTGAAGAAGAAGCGAGGTCGCCCGCCAAAGATCCAGCGTGAAGAAGGAGTAGCAGTAAAAGATGAGGAGGAGGAAGCCAGGGAGACAGCGGCGAAAAAGGCCAAAAGGATGCTGAACCGCTTCAACGGCATGTCAGTGGCTGAGGTTATGGCCAAAACACTGCCTGATGTTATTACCTACAATCTTGACATTTTGATTGTGAGTTATAAAGAGCATACTGTACGCAGATTCCTTTATCATGAAAAGTGCACAATTCTGAGAGGGTGCGTCAGCAGGTTTTTGTCTGAAAAACGCAGGGTTTTCCTTTAGGTCAGTTTCTATGGTAACCCGGTTGTATTTCTCCCCAGATTGGTATTAACCCGGGACTTATATCGGCATACAAAGGACACCATTACCCCAACCCTGGGAACCATTTCTGTATGTTGGCATTTCAATACTGAACTCTTTTATTTTACTAACTTAAAATGCTCATGCACCTCATATTTTATTTTTTTCTTTCTGTTATTTTTATTTCCTGTGAATTTGGAACAAATATTTCAACATAAAACTGGGCATTTTTTGTTCCTACAGTATTTGCAAATGCATGTGCACCACATGAAATTGAAATTTATGCAACTATTACATTTGGCCAAGTGATAAACAAAATATTGCTTCTGTTACATTTGGACAAGTTACGAAAACAAGAAAGTCATGCCTTTTTTATTTCATTTTAACACGGCATAATTGAATAAGAAATTTAAAATATGTAATACTATCAGTATAGTAGCAAATTGGACCGTAGCAGCACATCAAATTCCCCAAATATTATATCCCCTGTTTTATTGAGATTACATCAAAACTGTAGAATGATTGATATTTTTTTTTCTCCACAGGGAAGTGTTTGTTTCTGTCGGGTTTCACTGAAGAACAGCTGAACTTCATGCACGATGAGAGCCTGCCAGAAAAATATGGAATCGGCTTCACCAACATGGTAGAGAGGACCACGCCTGGCAGTAAAGACCTTTCGAGGTGAAACAACAACCACCTAAACAGTTTGAATGTTTTTGTGCCAGGGATAATCCCCACAAGATTGTGTTGTTCTGTTTTTGCAGTAAGGAAATCCGCGAAGGAGGGCGGCAACTGCTTGAAAAACTGCAAAAATACAAGCCGCTGATTGCTGCTTTTAATGGAAAAGGTACACCGATTAATGACATTTTGCTTTCTCCCAATGCTATGCTAATTTGTCCTTTTTACATTGATAAAGTCAACCATTTTAAAAATATTTTTGCAAATATAACAATCTTCAAAAATGCCTTTGGATAGGTCATGCATTAGAGGAATGAAGATTCTATTGATGTTTTAGACAAGCAATCAATTTGATTGTATTGCATTCCTTAAAACCAGTATAGCTTAGTGATGCCATTTCAAGCATTGATTAACCAGAAGAAAAGACAGGACATTTTAACATTTTATCCTTTTAGGTATTTATGAAATCTTCTGCAAGGAAATTTTTGGTGTGAAGGCAAAGAACTTGGATTTTGGATTGCAACCGTACAAGATCCCTGACACTGAAACCGTACGTTACACAGGACTGCCACAAACAATAAACACCTATTTAAAAAAAATCCCAACTTGTTCCCTTGGGCCAGGTGTGTTACTTGATGCCATCGTCCAGCCCACGGTGTGCCCAGTTCCCCCGCGCGCAAGACAAAGTGCACTTCTATATCAAGCTGAAGGAACTACGAGACCACATGAAAGGCGCAGTTCCCAAACGGGAGGTGCTGGAGACAGACTACTCCTTTAATCTAGAGAAGGCAAAAGGTAGGGAGGTAAAAAATTGGTGTTACTTTCCTGAATTTATTTTTTAAAATGGAGCATTTGTCATGCAGAAGATGCAAAGAGGCTCGCTATCAAAGAGGAGCAGATGGATCCTGAGTACGAAAGCTGCAGTGGTCAGAATACGCATGCCAATCCGGTCGAGTCTTTCTGAAGTCAAATCTTGCAGCCAGCACATAAAGAGGAATCACGCAACGTAGCTGCAGGATTTTAATGGAGTGCACTAATTAAGGAATGCACACGGCTGTTTTAGCCTGCCGCTCACTGTGCATGTACTGTACTTGGTGTAATATTTTTCACTATTTATTGCATTTAGTATCATCATTTTTTCATTTGCTTATTTTTGTACTGTATATTTTGAAATAACTGAATTTTATGTGTGATCATAAGTGCAAAGCAAGTAATTCAACTGTACAATTTCTATTAAAATTGTAATGAAGACTCCTTTACTGCTTTCCCTATTTTTGTAGTGAAATACTATGTACATACAGTATTAGTAAAAACACAAGATAGATAAATCAGATTTACTAGGTTGAACCAATGTACCATAAGAAGGCGATGTTGCAAGTGTAAACAAAGGACATTTGTACTATGCATATTCATTAAACCTCGCATGCACATATTTTCTATTTTCAAACCATACTCCTATATATTAGTGGACATTAGAAACTTTTTCATTTGAATGAAAACATTTTTGTAAAATATATTATATCTAATATTTCTGCTGTATGACGTTTACTTTTAATGATATACAAATTATGTGTGGAAAGCATACACACACAAGTAGCACGACCATCTGATTAAAATATGTTGACAGTTAATCTAAATATTTATTAAATATTAACTAATAGTCTCGGCCCATTAGATGAAATTTGCCAAGGATGTTTTGTGAAAAAGAAAAAGTGCATTATACTTGGGGTGCATGTTGTGCACCAGAGGATTCAACAGCATGCACTTTTAGCCAATAGGAAACGACCTTGAGTTTAAAAGCCAAGCAGCTCAAACCAATAATACAATAGGGTTAACAACTCGTTGCTTTGCAAGATTTCTTCATTTATATTTTTACAGATTAATTCAAAATTACATTTATTAAAATAGAGAAAATAATTACATATTTATTCAAGTTCAAGTAATTAATGCAGACCTGCTAAATTCATTTGTTTAAACATCCCTTAGCGTAATCCCCCAAAGACTGGAATTTGGAATCGTCCGGAGTCAAAGTTGACTGGGACTGCGCTGTCATGTCTTTTGTTGCATCCGTTGCTTCTCCAATGAGCTGAGTAAAAGAGCGGCATATGAGGGGGGAAAATCAATTTCCCCAAAAAAAGAAACGGATTATAACACTCGTTGATTAGGTACGTCCCGTGCATATAATTTATTCTCAACCTTTGGGCCGTTTTTGTTCATTCTTCCAATGTAAAGGCAGGATCATTCATCCATGATAGCTTAGCTGCTAGTTTGGGGCCAATATTAGCTATAGTTATGATACTTGTCTTATATAACTTATAAATATTATTTTTTCACCACAACTCAATAAAAATGTGGAGTTGCGTAGTTCGCAAATCCAATCGTTTATTTAATTGTTTCTAAGATATTGGGATTTACACTCTAGTTTGTTGTTAGCATTGTTTGCACTTAGCCGTGAAAGAAAGAGGGTAGGTACATAGTTAGGAATATGATTTTTTTTGTAGGAAGCGTTTATTTGTAATCGATCGGTTAATGCGCTATAACACGTCTAATTGTGATGAATTTGATCTCAAGTGAAATTTGCTGTTGTTATTGTTTTTAATGTGTGAACAGAAGCAAATCAACAATAGACAATGGGACACTTGGCACTATACTTTTCATACGCAGAAATATGAGTGTGGTGAACTTCAGACTAATCTTTTATTATTTTGCAAATCTACTTCTGTCCTGCTGTAACGATACTACGACCGCTAACAATCATTAGTCATGTTTAACCATAGTTAAATTTGTGTAATCATGCATGAATACGTTATGATTGTAAATTGACACAAATGTACCAAACAAATTGTAAATAGAGGTAATGAGTGTTAGTGGCTGGTTTTTCAGTCATTGTGTTTCACTATTTTTTTTAGTTTTTTTTCATATATGCTTTTTTGCATTTGTAGATTGTTGTCAAATCATCTTTGTTGCATGTGCCACTTCCATTTCCCGTGTTGATTTATTTATTTGATAAAGTTAAACCACGCACGAGCAAGATGGACAATAAGCTGAATGGATCCTTGCCTGTTGGCTCCTCAGAGTATCTGCAACAGTGGTGAGTGACACAGAATGGGCCAATAGACAACAACTTCGTTCCCCTTTCTTTCTCACTTTTTTAAAACCTTAAATCCAATTATGTTCATCATACGATTTCAAGTTTTATGTCTATTGTTTTGCTTTGGTATCAATATGTGGACCAGATTTTGCCTAATTCTTTTCCACCAAATGTTAATTTTTCCTACCTTAGGATTCAGTCTGCTCAACAGTTCCAACTCCAAGCCCTTCAAGCCCAATATTCGGCTTACAACCATCCGCCGCATTACCCTGAGACACATACAGGAGGAGCTGCAGAAGCGACCCCGCACATTGTGCACCCTCATCCCATGATGGAGCAGCAGGAACCTACCAACCTCACAAAACGTATTTGAAAAATCTCCAGACCCATTCAAACGCTAGATTTGTGATTCTATTTTTAAGCGTAGCACAACAAACAAATGAATGACGTTTTGTAGACTGTTCACCAATAACTGTTTTTTATTCTTTTTTTTGACCCTTCATGCAGCTCCCCCCAAAAAACGAGGCCGACTGGCTCAGCCCAAGGAACCCAAGCCACCAAAGGCCCCGAAAGTGCCAAAAGAACCCAAGCCACCAAAAGAGCCCAAGCCCCCAAAGGAGCCCAAGCCTCCCAAGCCTCCTAAGCCTCCCAAGGCACCCAAGGCGCCCAAGCCACCCAAGCCTCCAAAGGAACCCAAAGCGCCCAAAGGCAAACCGGGTCCAAAGCCCAAGAAGGGCGCCGAGGGCCAAGCGGCCGACGGCAAGCAGGAGAAAATCGACGAGAGCTTCAAAAAAGTCAAGAGGAAAATAGATCGTTTCAAGGGCATGTCGGAGGAGGAGGTGATGAAGAAAACGCTGCCGGACCTCTTGGACCACAATCTGGACTATGTCATTGTGAGTTCACCTCTTCGGGGCTACTGTATATGGAATTGGGATTTTTTTGGGAGGGGTCTGAACATGTCAAATTGTTGTTCTTGCAGATTGGTATCAATCCCGGCCTGATGGCTGCATATATTGGACGATGGTTTCCGGGCCCTGGGAATCATTTTTGTGAGTGGATGTCAGACTGAGTCCATTTTTCTTCTTCTGGTTTGGCCTTAAGCAAGGGCTCTCAAAGGGCTGCATTTGAATCTAAAAAGGATGAGATGGGTCAGATCACTACTATATGGAAGAGTCAAAGTCAACATTTTCATACTATATGTAAGACTGGTTCTTACTTTTGTATTTCATTTAGCCATTGAATTGTTAATTTGATTCACCCTAGGGAAGTGTCTGTTCCTGTCGGGATTTACCGATGAGCAGCTCAACCACATGCACGACACCGTTTTGCCTAGCAAGTACAAAATGGGTTTCACCAACATGGTTGCCAGGGCGACGCCAGGCAGTAAAGACTTGTCAAGGTAGGTTTCAAATTTATATTCCTATCACTTGACAACTGCTTTAAACATTCGTTGTTTTTGTCTCCACAGCAAAGAGCTGCGCGAAGGGGGCAAAATTTTAGTGGAGAAACTAATTAAGTTCAAACCACTCATTGCTGTGTTTAATGGAAAATGTAAGTCTGGATGTAGTTTGTTTGAACAAATGTTCGCATTTGACAAAATCGGAACATATATACTTATTTTGCCAGATATGTGGCCAACATAGATCAACAAAATATACATAATTTGTTTTAAATGATTAATCTTTGGAATTGAAGTTGAATCATTTTCATTGACACAGTGGTTTTGAATCACTGCGTTAAGTGTACAATTCTTCAAGTCATGTGTTTCCCTCCTCATTCTTCCAGGCATATATGAAATGTTTTGTCGAGAGCTCTTTGGTAAAAAACCAAAGACGCTGCAATTTGGTTTGCAACCGCACAAGATCCCGGACTGTGAGGTGGTAAGTAAACACCCTTCTTTGCAACAGTGAGGTACTACTACCATTGTAGAGGTCTACTTTATTTGCCTTTCACATAAGAACATTTTTTTCCACATTTTATTAAGGTTGTAAATTCTGTCCAACTTTCCCTGGAAGTTATATATTTTTTTCATTTTCTCACCAGGCTCTGTACTTGATGCCATCCTCCAGCGCTCGTTGTGCTCAGTTCCCTCGCGCTCAGGACAAAGTGCACTTCTACATCAAGCTGCGGGAGCTACGAGACCACCTGCGGGGCATTCAGAAGCAAAAGGAAATCGAAGAGATCAAATACACCTTCGACTTAAAGTTGGCCAAGGGTGCGTGAGTCAGGATCCCGGCCACGTCGTCAGCAGCGTTGTTCATTTTGCCGTCCGTCTCCACAGAGGACGCCAAGAAAGTGGCCATCAAGGAAGAGCAGTACGATCCCGGTTACGAGGACGCATACGGTGGCGCTTATGGCCAGCCGCCGGCCGAGGAAGGCCTGGGTCAAGCCAATGGTCATTGTGCGTTTTCACCGAGCCGGGAAAATGATGCAGGTAAAGGCCCATTTTCTGTCTGCAGGCTTGAGTTCGTTCTTTTTCATTGTTAAAAACATAGATTGTGTATTTGTATGTGGATCTACAGAAGACGGAGGACAGGAAGGGGGCACCTCAAACAAACTTCCCGACGAAGAGGGGACGACAGAATCGTCCGCCAATCAGATTCTAGACATGAGCAGAGGAGGTGGAGGCGGAGGAGGAGCAGATGAGGGTGGAGGAGATAGTCAAGCGGTATGAGGACAAACTGTTACCAATTTAAAAACAACAACAAAAATCTTCCTTAGTGGAATATAAACTTTTAGATAGACTATGTAGACATTTTTGCAGAATATTCTTTCTGCAGTGGTTTTTAATTTTCATTTGTTGTATGACAAACGTCAAGGCAGCCATTTTATAACCGCCGAATGCAGGGACAATGGCTTTTTTTTCTTTTGCTGCCTTTGGAGAAAATGGGTTTTTACTCGGCACGCCACAGTAGCTGTGGCAGCGTCGTACCAGAATGTTGAGTAGGAAAATGGAACACAAATGCTAACTTTTCTAGCATTGTTTGTTTATATTTTGACTCACAGCAGCACGCTATGAACTCAAGTATTGAGACTCTCTTCCCTAGTTCAGGACTTTCAGATGTCTACATACTTTTGTTCACATGCGCCCGCTTCACATTAGGTGGTGTGTTCCAATATTTACTATTTGCCTCCTTTACAGGCAAAATTTTAGAGAATCTCTTGATCGAGGCTTGTCCCAATACTATTGTCTTTCATGAGGTCGCCATTACATTGGCCAGAGTTGTGTGAGCAAATGTATTGAGAACCTCCTCGTACTTAATACATGGTTGCATTTGACTTTTTAACAGTCTTTTCCCAATACGTACCTTTTACTGTCACTACTAAAGAAAACACCAGCTGTAAAGCCAAAAGTATTGGGAAGTATGACAACCTTTTAACGAGGTGGTTTGTCCCATTACTTTTGTGCACATATGTTTACAATTGTTGTACTGCACAGTGAGGCAGTAAACATGCGAGCATACTCAACCACTGCTTTGATCGCAGAGGTGATGTCGTCATTGGAAATTACCTCAGTCGAATTTGTCATTAATTGATTTTGTTGTAGGGCTTTTTAGAATTTGGGTTTTATGTTTGTTTTATGATTACAATGTTTTGTCCATTAAAATGTCATGATGGTGCTTTTTACACATTGCACTTTTTATTTTCTCATTCTTGTCTCAGGAAGTGAAGAGTGTCTGTGTAGCCACTTTGGAAAATCTCTGCCAGCTCCTGCATGTCAAACATTGAAATTATAAAGTAGTAGTAGCAGTAGTAATAGTAGTAGTAGTAGTAGTAGTAGTAGTAGTAGTAGTAGTAGTAGTAGTAGTAGTAGTAGTGGTAGTAGCAGCAGTAGTAGTAGTAGTCATAGCAGTAGGAGTAGGAGTAAAAATTCAAATCCAAACTTGAAGTCAAATGGAGGTTACTCTGTTAACACTACAGTCAAGCATGATAAACGTAGGCACAGTGATATATGACTATACTAATGGGCAAAAATATTTCAAATTTGGACTCAAAGATGAATGTTGTTAGTTTTATGTGGACCTAATATGAGTGAAACGGCCTGTCAAAATGTATCAGAATAATCCCAGTTATTCCATGAAAGCCATATTTCTAAGAACCTAACCTCTGGTGCCGGGGGCAGGAACGAGGTGAAGATTCGACGCACGTTTCTCGCGGTCACCTGCAAGCATAGACTGTTACAGTGCACGGAGATGGAGGTCCAAGCCCCATCTTTGGGACTGATGTCACTCTCACTGCAAAACGGGGCCACCGTAATGGTGTTAGGATGCTCCATCATTGGCATGTTGTTGCTAAGGGCTCCATCTATGTACAGCTAAGACACACCAATTGCTGGTTTATAGGTAAATTGGTGGATTGTTGTTTTTTTCGGTAGTGGTGGTGGCTCACCTTTCCGCGGTAGGATGGTGGTATGAAGCCGCAGTAGATGGGAAAGAAACAGCTGCACATCAGCACCTGTACAAACAATTGGATTCAAACATGGAAACAATGCAAGTTCTAACACGATTGTTCGCCTAATGTTAGCTAGCCCACCTGTATGAGCTCCTCTCTGCTGTCAAAGTGCGACACAAGGACGTTGCTCCCGTCACTCAAGCTAGTGAGCGATACGCAGAGCCTGCCCGAAGCGCGTCGGTGGGCATCTTCCGGAAGCTTCTTCTGCAGGGAGTCGCGAACTGTTCGCAGGAGGCTGAAGGTCGGATGAAAGACGCTCAGCCGATGCTTCCTGGCCTCTTTGGCCACCGCCATCAAGTCCAACCACAAATGTTCTGAGCACATATTTACATTTTGTGTCGTTGGCCTCAAACGTGTAATAGAACTCTTCTCAATTGTTGACTCTGAGTGTCAGTGAACCCAATGAACTTGCCACTGTGAACTTAAGTTAATTCATTTTTCATTCCGCTTATCCTCACAAGTGTTGCAGGGAGTGCTGGAGAGCCTATCCCAGCCAATTGGGACACCCTAAACTGGTGGCCGACGAATTACAGGGCACAATAAGACGGACAGCCATTTGGAAAGATAACTGATTTGAAAAAGTAAACCATGAAGGGATAGAGAAAAGGCAAACTGGGGTCAAACAGGGCTGGATTTAAGGTTACGTAACTGTAAAGGTCTTGAATTATGTATGTTTTTGGTTGTGGCTTCAAAAGTTTGCAATTCAAGCAAAATTAATGATTATTCTCCTAGCCTGAGCTTTTTGGTTCAAGTTTACATGTCTCACCGATGGGAAGTCCGACGGCCAAGGCCGCGGCCACCAGGCATCCCGATGAGGCTCCGCAGATCTTTGAGGCTCCGTGTACCAAATGTGGCGCACTCTCCAGGATGCACGTCAGCATTCCCAAGTAGTAAGCGCTACTGAAACCGCATCCCGCAAAGGAAATATTCCACTCTTCCCCCTTGGCAAACATGGCCTCGACGTTTTGACGGTTCACACACTCATCCACATGGTAGTGTTGTGCAACATAGAGGATCACCTGACACAAGCACGCTTTCATAACTCAGTGAGGGGAGGGGCGGCGTTATAAAAATAATCTTGCAGTGGTTCCACCAGGATCGAAGTACTCAAAATAATAATTTCAAATTTTGGAATCATTGATTTGTGTACGGTGACAAATTGGTTCCATGATAGGGGAATCAAAATTAGCTTTTTTTTAACCATCATTTCTGCATGTACTGTAACAGCATAACATACATAACTTTCTTCACATTTTATGGGGTATGGTCACAAAAAGAAGGAGTCATTCATTTTTAACTCAAAAATTTTTTAACAAATTGATTTAAAACAAGATATCAATTGAAGACAAATCAATTTACATATACTTAATTTCTAAAAGTAGGTACATGCTAACATCATTTACAACTTTTATTACAGGCAGATTTTCTTCCTATCTTACAGTGTTATTAAATTTAAAAAAACAAGAATGATGAAACAATACAATACAATGTGTAGAATGCTTACCGCAATTGCAAATTTTTCCTCAGTTCAAACATGGACGATCAATTAATGTATCTTCGATAAATGTATCATTACAGCGTTATTTACAGGCAAAATATGGAACTCAATGTGCCTCACATAGAATTGACTCACACAAGAAAATACATTTTCACTACCTACCCTTGAAACAGTTTTATTAACCGACAACTTCTTGGACCAGATGATGTTATTTCACTCAAGTTCTGGCTTCAAGATAGGAGTAGGGGACCAAGTAAGCAGCGTGTATATTTCTTCTGACACCTGGCCTGACGTGGGCGTAGTCTTGTCCCGGTTGGCCCACAAGTTCAGGTCGGATGGCAGGCTGTAGCATCTTCGCATTCTTGGAGCCTCCCTGCAACACATGCTTTTGAGAAGAACGTCATCTTCAAAATATACCGTCATTGATTGTACCCTTCATCCTCCTCCTCTTCCTCTTCATGCCCCATGTCACGCTTGTAGAAGCCCCCCGCTACCCTGTAGAGCCAAGTCAGGTCCCGCCGCACGTCCGGTAGCCAGTGAGCCACTCTGCAACATGGAGGTATGAAGAAATCTTGCTCTCCCCCGCTGGCTCATTTTGCCGTTATCAACTCTGTCACCTTCGTGCCAGCGAAATGGCCGGTCCGAGGGATTTAGTGCTGGGCAGCCTCAGGAAGGAGGGAGGCATCTTGGGTGTGAACAGCACGGAGACATGAGACAGAAGACCCCCGGCCGGGTGTACTTGTCTGCACGCGGTGCACAAAGCTGACACGCAAACATGCAAAACATAACTCGAAGGACACATTTGAGGACCCTTCTAATGTGTTTAATTATGGGATACCCTTTTTGAGGCTAACAGGGAGGTTTTCTATGACGAGAGGGTTTAGCCACCAATGGTCCTCACTGGACTCCAGAACTTTCAACAGTCCCACCACTAGATCACAGCAGGCTGGTTTGGCTGAAAGGGTTTTCAAACTTCTTGGGGCAGGTTCGCAGTCTATGTGATCTGCGCAGTAAAGTGTTGGTTGAAGATTTATCAAGTTTATTACCAATTGGAATAGGGAGACTTTGGTCTCACTGTTGTCTTGCAGGAAGCGGAGCGCATCCATCCAGCCATTGTGGCAGAATTCAGCCATGGCCTGTAAAAATGAAATTAGCTGGGAATAGCTTATAACAATAAAACATACTACGCTGCATTTTAACTGAGGCTTCCACCAAGGTTGAATAATCCTAAAATTTAAAAACATGAAAATGTCAGGCCACAGAAATCGAGAATAGTCCCGCAGCTGGTAAACGGGTGGTTTGTGGTCTCACCTCAGGCTGTGGCGGAAAGAAGGTGCTGGTCACCCGGTACATGTTCTCCGAGTTGACCTGGATGCTGACGTTGTTAAAGCGAACCTGGTGGAGGCTGGGCGTGTTCGCCCGCGGGCACAGGTCGCTCTCGCCGGCGTACGCCGACACGGTGATGGTGCTCCTCTGGTGGCAGCGGGGCAGGTTGTCGCTAGCCGCACCGTCCACATAGTGCTAGGAAGGGGCCGCAGAAAAGACGTGCTCAACATGCTGACCCAAGAAATGACTTGCAATGATGTTGTCTCACCACACCACGATACGTTGGCGGAATGACTCCACAGTAGAATGGGACAAAGCAACTGCACAAAAGTGCCTGAAGGAAGTCAAATAGACAGTTAAGACACGGTCAGGATAACGTAAATGAATCACACTGCTCCACCTGAATGAGATCCTCTCGACTTTCAAAGTCAGACACCAGGACATTTTTGCCGTCGGAAACCCGCGTGAGTGAAACGCAAAGCTTCCCCGAGGCAAGTAGGTGGGCGTCGGAAGGCAGGCAGGCCAGTAGCGACTCTTTGACCAGCTGCAACAGGTTGTAAGAAGGATGCAGCGGGCCAAGTTTGTGTTTACGGGCCTCCTTCGCCATGTACATCAAATCCACACAGCATTTTTCTGAGAGCGATACCGACACACAAAGTGCAGGGATAAGCTACATTAATCGGCAATGTAAAGAGTCACTGCCAGCCCCTCCAAGTTCAAATGGATTGCATGTTTTTTCAACTTATTTGTCTATCACGAATGTTTGACTTTTAAATTCATAGATTTAATCCTCCTTTTTAGAATGGGACAACTTTTTAAATGAGCTACAGTAACACACCCAAATTACAGTATTTTAGAAAATTCAGTCATGGGTGTAAATTCATGATGATTTTTGGCTAACGTGTCAAAAATGATAAAAATAACAATTTTTCTTTGGAATGTGTGTTACATTGTTATAATGACTTGACTGTGGGTGGAGATGAATAAGGCCATAAGACCTTACAAAAAACATTTGTACAAAATTATTTTGGAGATCAATACTAATTTGAGAATTGCACTGAAAAAAATGCTAAAATCTATTTGAATAATTACAGGTAAAATATATGGCACCCAATGAGTAAGCAAAATCATAGATGCACATTACTTAATCCAATTTATTTTAGCCTAACAGTGAATTTCAGTCAACACTAACAGGAATGTGTGGATTTAGACTAAATGACAAAAATAGAGATGATTCACTTGAGTAGTCTTATTTTCAACTGTTCTGTGGGATTTGTGAAATTTATGACTCAAATTTAGGGTGTGCCTTGATACATTGGAGTTGTATGGTGACTCACTCCATGTTCCATATTGACTGGAAGACGATGAAAGCGAATGATTGCTGCAAAAAGAAAGAAAATTGGATGTCTAGCACCTTCAATGGCAATCAAATTGCTAGTACTCGAAGTTTATATGAATTGGGTGTTGTTTTTCATTGTCAATGGCGGTTAATGAGTTAAATACTATGAAATAAAAACAAAAGAAAGCTTTGTTGTGGACAATAAGCAGAGTGTATTTTTGTTGTGATTATAAATTTAATGAAAAGTCGTTTATATATTTGGGAGCAGGCCTCTGCCGAGGCAGCCAAATTCAAACTATTTTTGACCTTTTTAACTTTGACCCTTTCTCTTCTGACCCTATCAC